>NC_139954.1:21576144-21666144 GCF_963454915.1 Gymnoscopelus microlampas | reverse complement strand
CCTGGTGGCCTGGACCCCACATCGAGAACCAGTTAGATACAAAATGTGCATACTTCTCTTTGTTACGATGTGGCTCTGCAGGCTCATATGAGGGTCGGCCCCGGGTCTGTGTGGTTATGTCTGTTTCTCCAGAGCTAATCTCGCAAACTGCTGGACTGATCAGTGCCACCCCCTTGAAAACGAGGTGATGTATGAAATGTGTTAATAAATAAATCACATAAATGTTTTATATTTTTTTTACATATTTATCTATCAAAGGGTTGCTGATCGGGCTGAAACCTTCATTTTCTGTTTCCTACATTTAGTTTTTAATTATTATTTAAAACAAAATATTTAAAAAATCCCCAAAAATGCAATTTCTTTCATGAATTAGAAACAAATCAATGATTTTTCAAAATAATTTCATAATGAATAAAATAAATCAAACAAATTCCATAAATTAGAAAACAATAGCCGATCTACAAGCTTGTAGATCTGCTATTTTCACGTTTGGGTCCTGGGGAGACAAATTTCTCTCGAAATAAAACGCTTGGGAACCAGTGGTCTATAAGTGTATATGTGTCTGGAATCTGGATCTAATCCGAGATCTGCATGATTTTTTAATCACACAAGCACAGTGGAGCATATTTTGTTACTTCCTCTAATGCCCTGCGGAAGTGAACAGCTCTCCAGCTTATGCAATGCAGCATTGATGCATGTGCACCAGCACCTACTGCAGTAGACTACGACCTTAAATCCCTTTCGCACTCAGTTCACACCGTCTCGCAGTTTCTCCCCTCTTTATTGCCCTTCTCTTCCTACTGTAAGTCTCCAGTCTCCTGTGATCAGTATTAAAGGGCCGTTCACACTGAGCACTATAACTATAACTATATCGTTCACCAATGTTTTTTTATTTTATATTAGTTGGTGTGACTAGTTATAGTGCTCAAGTGTGAACGGCCAAAAGGTAGTGTTCTGTCTCTTCTCTCAGTAACAGTCGGGTCCCATTATGCCTAGCATGCCACATCAACCACCAATGCAGTTCTAGTTCATGTTTTAGTTACGACGCAATGCTCTGCATGCGTATTCATGCAGAATAAAACCATGCTGACAGGACTTCTTTGAATTACTTGTTTTTAATGGCGTGGCACTGCAGGAGGCCAGCCATCTACTGTATAAGAGGCTGTATATCTGCGGCAGCTAATCCTGCAAACATCTTGTATACCTCCACTTTTTCCACATACGTTTTAGAGTTTTTGGATTCCAACATCCACATAATTCAATTTCTTTTGCAGAGTCATCATTGCCAGTTACATCTCTATCGTTATGGTGTCGTATCTGTCTGTGCCACTCTGACGCAGGGTCCCTCTCTCACGACTCGGTGGCTTGTGCAATACCCCCCCCCCCCCCCCACACACACACACACACACACACACTTTTGCCATCTCTGGTGTTGAGGAACAGTGAACAGTGCCTGAGGGCATTGCAGTAGCCTGTAAACTGCTCACACAGCAAGGATAACTTTGGAGAAGTAAATAAAGTATGTAAAGGTCAAACGATTAGATTATATCCATCCTGACAGCATACACACCTCACTGCTCTCTCTCTTCCTCGTATGGACAGCTGTATATCCTATATACAGTAGAATGTCTTGATTGAATTAACACTTATGTAAACGTAAATTACATGTGGGAAAACAACGATACAGTGTCAAATCAGTCCTAAACATCAACTCTGATGTGCTCATCGGGGGAGCAGCTGCAGTCCTTCTAAACGAGGTCAACATCACTAACAAACATGGAAATAAAGATAGCCTAGTCAAATTATAGTCATATTGTGGGATGTGTGTCTGTCTTGTGTGTGTGTGTTCAGGCCTGAGAGTCCTTGTCCGCAGGCACTGAGTGGATAAAGAGAGAGCTCTATAAGTGGATGAAGGCGGATGGAAAGCCATCCATTAGAAATCATATTAGTGGGATTAGATTAATAGGAGGAAGATAGAAACAGTGGCCATCTATTGGAGGTCTTAAATCCTGGGACTGTCTGTGGTAAGAGTGCCAGGATATCACTTCCACGGTACTGGCCAGGGGTTTTACCTCACTACATTGTGGCCTCAGTGCCAACAATAAAATAACACTGCTATAGAAAACAAAAACATGCTGATCTACAGGCTCACAATGCTTCAATACATTGTGAGATTGTAGATCAGTTATTTTAGATGCATGTTTTACAATTCTCGCACTGCAGCTGCCAGAGACTGTTCAGAACTGCGATACTGGCCAAATTCTAATAATTTCAGGTAACTGTAAAATGGTCATTGCTGCTCTGGTCAAAACACACCACACCGAACCTAACAGATTGTCAAAGAGGTGATGTCATTCTGTGTGAAAAGGTGTGGGTCAACATTAGGTAAGCTGCCCAGTGCCCAGGGATACATAGATGTGAACCATATCTAGGTCACTCTGTCTCCAATTTCTGCTTTTATCACCTCAACACCCCATCAGATATATCTCAAATATCGTAAATTATATTGTAAGCTAAATGTGTTCACCCTACCTGACAAAAATCCATATAGAACTATAACTTTCACTACAATATTGCATTTATTTTCCCCATGAGATGAAATGATATACTGTAGGTCGACAATCTAATGTTTCAGAATGGAAGCATACTGTAATACGAACAGCTTTTTTCTTTTACACACAAAAACAAATCGTGTCATGCAAACGTATAGCTTAAGGGGGAAATGCTATGCACGTCAGCACCATCAAAACATGGTGTTGTGTTATTTCTGTAACAGCACTGAATGACTCATTCCCCTGGGTTTTTGTGTCATGTCACCACAAAGCAATGTTTTGACATTAAATCGTCCATGATGCAGGCCATTCTACATTAACCATGTCCTTAATTCTCTTTCGCACAAATACTGTATGTGCATAACATGCCTTGCTAATCACTACAATGTATTATAAATGAAGGTGAGCGTGTAGTTTGCACCTACGTACCTATGCTTTGGGTGACTGTCTTCAGTCTTTCCAGCAGCTCACCCAGGGCCATCTCCTCTGTCTTCATCCACAGGATCATCCTCCACAGGGACAGTGGAAATCCCGCTGTCCAACCAACAGACACTCTAGCGTGGAGAAGAGACAGCTTGCCCACTTGTCCGAACGTTGCTACGGCTTGGTGAGGAGGACTGCCACAGTCGCAAGCCTGGGCAGAGAAGAGGTCACCTAGCCCTGGAGAAGGGTAGCTAGCCCACGATGTGGACGCGGCGACTGGGGAGTGGGAGACAGGAGCTGCCTGACTCACTCACTGCAGTTGGTGCTGGAGGGAAGAGAGCCGAGAGAGGGGAGGGGGTGTGGCTGCGTGATGCCCAGATGCTTGTGAGAGATGGACGCCTCGGTGAGGAGAGGGGATGATGCAGCTAGGATGATGCAGAGGTTCGGTGGAGCGGGGTGGATGCTGAGGCTGTTATGGCCGTTGACAGTCTCAGCTGCGGTAGCGTCTCCTCTGCCGAGGGATGTTAAGCAGGGAATGCTGGTGATGGAGAGAGAGGGGGAGGTGTGAAGGTAGAGGGGGAACAGACTGCCGCACAGCTTGTTCACGTTAACACATAAACAGTCTAAGCCAAAAACGTGTGTGTTGGTGCTGGCTAACCGAGATAAGAGGGGCTCTGGATGTCAGCTTTTCATCAGCAGTTGCTGGTGGCAGTTTCACATGAGGAGAAAAGGCACAGCGATTTTGTGGAGAGAGCCTGAGTAAATATCATGGTCCATTGACTATGCTGCAATGCCACCATGTGGATACACATGTCTATTGCTGCATTGTCATCAGGAATAGGCCATTTTCACGCCAATATAACAGGTTTCGGCTTCAACTGCACACGGTCACTTTTGCCAAAATGGAAAGCAATTCCTGGATCATATTCACAACCACTGTCCAGTATCCCAAATGAACATCCTTAGATGATGTTCGCTTAGTGGAGCAACATTCCTACACAGCCCTTCAAAGCTGGAGTAAGGATATCAAATTATTCTTTGAGATTTCCACCAAACTAGAACTGTGGAGAGCATATCTAGCTGGGTTGTCTAGCCAGGGCTGTGTTAGTTGTGGGTTGTGTCAGTATCAGAGCCAATCAAACAAAGCTATACAAAGCTGAATCTGAACAGGAAACGGGAATGACACCTTTTGGAAACCTTGGATTACAGTTATGAACAGAGCCTATTGATGAGTTTTTCCTGTACTGTTGCTATATATGGGCCTTGTAATGGAAAATATTATTATCCAGTCATGGTGAAGGTTGACAATTTATTAGGAAGATTCAACAGAGCAACAGCATTACAGATCATAAGGAGCAGGCCTCCTAGCCTGTTCCTGCAGCCCCATTCTCAGACAAAGATGCTATTGTAAATAGTCATATTAAGGATACTAGTCCATACCCGGTGAAGTGCGCAGGCGAAAGTACAGTAGTTGCAAATGTGGGGTTATTGCACGTCCTGTCGGTCCTTGAATGGAAGGAAGACAAATACACAATAATACATATATTTGGCAATCTATAAATTCATCAACCACAGCCTGAAAGAGAATGTACCGGCTGCCATCTTTCAGGTCAGTGTGTCCACAATCTGCCACATTGTAATAACTTGGGTCTCTACCTGATCCTCAGTTCCTTGTCCATCTGGATGAGCAGACAGCGAGTGAATTCCACCAATGCGGCTTCCACTCAAATTCAGGCAGTAGTGTCCAGAGGTGAGGGTGATCATTGACTGTACAGAGGTGCAGTGCCAGAGACAACGGTCTTTCTCTTATGGAATACTTCACTTATTGTACTTAGGAGATGGCTGCATGGCAGACAAATTGTTCACCATTGAGAAGATTCTCGCTAACTGTGGGGCAAAGCTGATCAAACACCCCATTAAAACCACTGTGCAGTTCAGCAAAGATGCTTTGAAAGAGTATCTTATGACTTACTCTGTCCGGGACAGTCAACCAACTGCTACTTGATGTTCAACTTTCAGGGACCACTTCATTGAGGGTGGCAGTGGATCAGCACACCTTTGGAGCACAGCAAACTCACAAAAGTGTCCTCATGTTAAGTTACACTTTAAGCTGCAAGGAAAAAATAAGCCATCAGAAACATAAAATGACAGCCAAGTCAACAAAGTGTTCTTTTTTTTTTAATATACTTTCTTTATTACAAGCAGAATGACAATACAATGCTTTGCCCTCATTCGCTACAGATAGGCTGGCAAAAAGTCAACAGATGAACATCTTTTTTTCTCTTTATCATCATACAAAAAAAAAAAAAGTTCTCAAAACCGGTTTAGTAATACAAACTGCTGTATTGAAGGTGTGGGATGCAGCTTGCTGTTCACTGCCTTTTGACAGCTCAGTAATAATTTTGTTTTTTTTCCTCCAAACCTATGCCAAGCTCAGGAGTGACATGATGAGCACCTGCTGTTGTGCTGATGATGGGACTTATAAAAGCAGTTTGACATTCTGATCAGCAGTAGAAGGCTGGTGCAATAAACCCCAGTGTCTGACACCTAGAGACAGTTCATTCCTAGTCAAGTTATTTGGTCACACTTTTTTTTTTGCCCACTACAATCGTCTTAGAAAAATAAGTGTGAGAAACAGTGTAACATTTATAAACCTCAGTACAGTACATACAACGATAGACCTTTCGTTAGGGGATAAACTACTCTGTAGAACAAAGTGCAGTGTATAGAGCTATTGGTTATTCTCTAACATCTTATGTATCCAGTCCTCATTTTGGTTACAAACTTGAAACGCACATTCTAAATAAATAGAGTTAAAATATAGTCTTCTCTCCGGGATACAAAACGTAGCAAAAGAAAATCTCACCCCCAAATAAACAACCAAAAAAAAGAAACTAAAAACAATCCGATGGACAGCATGAGGAAGAGAAGAACATAAACAAGAACAAAAGTGATGATTTCCCCTCATCTAACAAATTAAGTCTGATCAATGACAAAAGATATATACACTCTTCAACAACACTGAACTTCCTAATCACTCCATTGTAACAAAATATACCATACAAAGTTATTGTAGTGGGCTTTGACATATTTTATATATATATACTATATATATATATATATCCTGTATATGACATTAAGAATAGCTCTGGACATAATGATGACAGCACAGTGAGGTTGAACACTGCCATAACAAGCACCATTGCCCTTCTCCAACACCTCTGAGGTCATAGGTTGTGCCGTCAAATTAAAAACACTAAAGCCCGAGTTACACGTAGCTGTGTGCTGGTGTCGTGGCACCAGAAAGCACGTGCGTTGTGAGCTTGTACATCCGCTATTGTTGGTGCACGACACTGGCTCGCAACTAATTATAAATCCGGCATAACACTTTATGTCTGTGGGCTGATGGCTGTGGGCTGGGAGTGAAAACGATAACACATCTGAAAGTCTGACATCTTCCAAGTGTTTTGCACCCCCTAGTACAGTGGCTCTCAACCTTTTCAGGCTGTGACCCCCCAAAATAATCATTATTTGAACTGGGGACCCCTCACTCTGACAAGCACTTGGAATATAGGTGTTGAGGCATTACATTTAGTTTGACTCGGTTCCACAGATAACAATTGTGAAAATAGCCGATCTACAAGCTCACAACGCCTCACTCAACGCCTCCCTCTTTCTTATATTATTTGAGAATTTGGCCAAGGTTTGACCAGTTTTTACAGTATAGTTTGTCGATTTCCTTTGATGCAGCAATGGTCTTATTTATTTTCTTTCTTTCTTTTGAGGTATTAAAAAGGTCTTAAAAGTCCTTAAATTGTCACTTCACTGTCATCTGGGGATCCCCCCGCCAAAAATCACGTCGGGACCCCAACCCACGGGTTGAGAACCACTGCTCTAGTAGAAGGTGGATATGTCATCTATACAAGTTTGCAGTAGGCCATGCATCTCGTCTCTGAATAAACATACAAAGATGCTTCAGAACCCGACATTCAATACTTTCTGTAACTCGGTAATGCAACAAGATGAGACAACAACAACCAAAAAAGGAACTTCAAATGTTTACATTTTTAAAGCGGTACATCCATGAGCTACAATCTTTAGCTGAAGGATATGATGGATAAATCAGTTCAACATTCTAGAGATTTGATTGTTACACCGCTGATTCAAGTCTCCCTCTCTACCTTACAACAGACCCCCCCCCCCCAATATAATATTCACCTCCAAAAGTATAAGATCCATCCATTCACTATCTGTAACTGCTATCAATAATCTTTACAGTGTAGAACAAAAAACTCATGTACATGTAGTAGTCAAATAGAGAATATCCTCAGAACGTGAGGACATGACATAAGCATTCTAGGACATAACCTTTTGCATAACACACAGAGCATGGCAGCAAGCATACACAATCAACAAACAAAATAAGCACAATGCAACAATGACTAACAGCGAGTCATGTAGGAAACCCATAAATAAATACCTTATCATCAGCCTTGGACTTCCCGCGTTACACACACTTCATATGAACTAGCTCCAGTGTCTGTCCCTTTTTATTAACACTGCTGTCGTTACCATGCACGGCCACATGGTGGCGAGAGTGGATACAATATGCTCATTGTTCAGGGGTTTGGGAGAGGCATCATGATATGCTTGATGATGAATGATGTCTGGGAGAGGAAGGCTGAGGAACAGCGCAGAGAAGAATAGATCAGTGTGCAGCGGGGAGATCCTACAATGCTTTCCCTGGCTGATAAGGAAGGAAACAGAAATGGATATAATAGAGATGGCTAAAAGAAAGGAGAAAGAAAAAAAGAAAGAACACGTATAGTAAAACTTACACCCTCAGAACAGCTTACGCAATTAACCTTGCCCACACTGGTGGGAAATAAATAAATGAAGTTGATGAATTAAGGCAGGGTGGCTAGAATACTGTACATCCCTCATATGACCTTCCCCTCTGTCAGCTGATGGGTGTGTAAGGCTTAAAAATACACCACTAGCGTTAGCTCCACTTTTCCACTTTTGGCTCCTAGCCTGCTGCTGTGTGGTAACTGTAAGGCAAAGGTGTCTCATGACGGCACAGACATATGGAACATTATACATGCATGCACGGCACGCACGCACGCCTACAGGGTCTACCTTGAAGGCTGCCCTTACTTGGCCAGACCACATACATAACAAAACGTACATTTGCAGAGAAGCAAAAGAAGTCAACAAGAGAAACAGGCATAAACAGAGGAAAATCTATACAAAAAGGCCCAACTGTTGACATTTTGATGTAGGACAGACCTATAGTGCATGAAACAACACATTCATTATGGTTCCCCTTGTGTTCAGTGACAGTCTTAAACAGCAGACGTATTCAAGTAATTTCACATGGACAGCTGAGCTAGAAACTTGGACAAGAATGATACGGGGATGACAGGACGGAAATGAAAACAAAGACAAGACCAGGATAAGAGGTCGGGGCAATGATATCTAAAGGGATGACCGGTCAGGAGAGGCCCAGAAAATGCACATAGTGAACTCGGTGTGGAGGTTCCATGCTTTTGCTTTATGTGTGTGTGTGTGTGTGTGTGTGTCAGTTTGTTTGACTGTATTTTGTACAGTGTTGGTCACACCTCTTGGGAAGTCTGTATGTGCACACACAATTCACATACAGTACGTGTAGTTCCATAGTGAGTGTGAGTGTGAGTGTGAGTGTGTGTGTGTGTGTGTGTGTGTGTGTGTGTGTGTGTGTGTGTATATATTCACACTGAGGTCTCTGGCCCTGGAGCATAGTAGGCGAATCCAGCCCCCGATAGACGGAGCGTGTAGGGACTGAGAGTGCACAGGTCCGCCCCTGCCCCTTCAGCCCAGTGGGCCAGTAGCAGTTTCTGGGGAAGGGGATCAGAGCTGCGGAGCGAGAGGGTTTCTGGGACCCCGAGGTGGAGGTGGGAGGAGTCGGTGCTCCTGCCTTTGGGTAAGCAACGAGAGGACAGTGGAGTCAACTCTGCAATGCCACCCTGCGCCAGCTTCTCATCGTCCTACAGAGAGACCAAGACAAACAAAGCCAGTGAGGGGACGCAGGCACATAAAGAATAAAGGACGTCATCAAGAAGATGAACAGTACCAGTCATAAACCACTTTATGAACTTCATAAACCAGTTTATGAATGACAGCTGATGCAAAAATGATTTGCTGCACAATGTTTGGCAGTACAGTATGTTGCACGACAAGGGTATATTCATAAGATCGGACAACCATGTAATCTGCAGATGGTTATTTTAATAAATAATAATGAGACTATTCCAAGGACATGGCAACCATTTTGTCCTAAACTGCAGAGATTTTGTCAATGAAATGGAAAACGTACAAATTAATCCTTGAAAGAATTTTGTCACATCTGTAAAGTCTCTAAATGGTCTATAACAAAATCCTATGAAAATACCCCTTGTGTTTGATATACCATTCAGCTATACCCATGAAATATGGAAACACGGTTCATGCATGCTGTTCCATCTCTCAGCACCAGATGTCATCAGTGAGACTAGGTTAATGAGAATTTGGAAAACGTGGGGAAGGCCAATGGTTTAGATTGCCTAAAGGATCAATGGGTACAGTACTGCTTTAAGTCAAATTGTTACAGAAATTTTGTTTTTAAATGTGTGTTTCTGTGACATCTGTGTTAGAGTGGGTGGTCTTAGTGATCTGGGACAGCCCAGCAGTGTTTAAGCAGTGTGTCTACCGTATACAAAGCGCAAACATAAGACCCCAATTCACCAAGTGCTGGCTAAGAAATGTCAGCTAGGTCATGCTGTAGGACCCAAAGTGCAGCAAAGCGCCATTGAGCTAGTACATTTAGTATTATCCTTTCACCCTTTTTTCCATGTTTTTTGTAACGCTGTGGGCAAGGATCCAAAATGACTCGGGGTTCAGTCACATTTCGAGAGTAGCAATGGATTTTCTCTGGATCATGTTAATTCTCATCTCACATGCAGCAAGAAGCACAGCATGGCACAGAACCAGCAGTGCAGCCTTAAATGGAGATTTTTTTAATCCCGAAGCCAGATTTGAGGGAGGAAAAGCTCCAGAGCACAGCAACACCCAGACGAAAGTGAGCCAAGAAGCCCCAAGCCCCTCACACCCCTGACTCATAGCACACCACCATGCCCCATGCAGACCCGAGCGGCACGTAAACAATAACGGCAGCAGCACTAATACCCCCCCCCCCCCCCTTCCATTAGAAAGGTCCATCCGTGTGCTGTTACCATGGTGACCCTAGCCCACCTGGGAGGGGGGGGGGGGGGGGTTCTAGGGCTTTGCTTTGCAGGGTGTCATCATGGAGTTATAGGTCCTAGCAGCTTTTTCTCCACTGTCCCCCTCACAGGTCCGAGTAGGGTGCAGTGGATCCCTCTCACTGACTCCCCCTCCAGCATCAGGGCCAGGGCCAGGGGCCACACAAACCTCCAGGGCCCCTGATGTCCTTACCTTCTGTGGATGATGGTACAGGTGAGGAGGTAATAATGGACCCTTGGGTCAGGAATAAAACAATGATACTGAATGTGTGTCTTAAATCTTATCTCAAGATAAGATATAAGATTAGACTGTGTTTCTACGAATGAATCTTAAATCAAAGGCAAACCAAATAACTTCCCCCATAACAAATCTCTTAATGTCCTCCACTCCTTTTAGATTAATGGCTGGACTGGAAGGGTAGCGATGACACATTTAGTACTTTCAAACAAAGCTGGAACAGTTACAGTTATACAGTACTAATTGTGTGGCCTGTTTCACAGATGGAGAAGACCCTGCAAAGGATAAGACTTGCTCAGTTTGATCATGCCTGTAAAACCAGCCAATTATAGGACAATTCTCATCCTATTTAAATGAAGAATCACGTCCAAACACGATTGACACATTAATGATGAACATGCACATGTACACCAGCAATATGCTATACACTTATACAGCAATACATACAGAGTGGGAATGGGACTCGATAATATGGCAGAAGAATGTTAGTGTGGGAATAGGACGGAGTAAAGTGCGGTGCATTAGTAAAGTAGGTGGTTTGACGTTATCAGAGCTGCCAGTGCGTGTGGTGAAACAGTGATGAGTGATTCATATTATCAACATGCCACCATGCATACAGAGAACAGTGCTTAAAAGAGAGAGTCACCTCCTCCTCCAACTCCTCCTCTCCCGTCTCTGTGGGCCAATCAGAAACTCATTCTGCTGGAGGACTGAGAAAGCATGAAGATGGTGGATGGCTCCACGGTAAGGCACGGGCGTTTGGACTGCCATTAGTGAACCGCCGGAAAATCGAACGCAGATGGCGGGAGTTGCAGAGGGAAGAGGAGGGGTGAAAGAGAAAAGAAAATAGAGCGACAAGAGGAAAGCAAACAGGGAAGGAGAAAGGGAATAAGGGTGGTGGAGGGAAGTGAGTGAGGGGCAGGTGCACATTTTGATTTAGGTGGTCCATTACGGTGCAGAGAAAGGGGAAGAGAGAGGGGGATGGAGAGGGGGGAGAAAAGGAGGCAGAGATCTGTCAGACATGTCACCTTTTCACTCGAGGTGCAACTTGCTTCACACGAAGCAGGTGTAGCTAAGCAAAAGGGAACAGCATGTCACACACTTCAACATCACACTGTTGCTCATAGCTATTGAGGAGGCTAACGGTGTTCCTTGATGTGTTATATAGTATATTGAAGCAAACCTCCGCACAAGATATCACACAGTAAAAGATGACAGAGGAACAGGGAAATATAGAGCGACAGTGACCGTAGCAAAAAAGTGTCAGTAGGACAATTCCAATGTAAGTGTTGTCATCTAAATAAAGTGATGTGATATAGTAGTTAGCATAAGCATCTTTTAGTAGGCAGTCTTGGGTTAATGGCTGAGCAATAAAGCATGTGGTTCACCACTGCAAAACCTAAACCTCACAAAACATAGGAGAACTTTACAAAGCTAACGTTACAGCACAAGTGTTGAATTGGGGACTAAGGACGCTACCTGTGCACGCTCAGTGGCTGTGGGGCACATGGCCCTGCAGAGCACCTTCTTGATGACGTCGGGCAGAAGGCTGATTATGATGAGAAGGACGATGCTGAGCCACGCTGGGCCACTGGACAGCATCTGCATGAACACGTAGTACATCCTCTGGTAGTTCAGGAAGGGCCTGGACAGCGACAGAACATACGTAGGTACAGGGGGTCTCAACACTAGATTCAAAGGTTCCTGTCAACCAGTATGTGAACTTAAAGGACCATACTGGCATCAATACATACTATACTAATACTACTCACAGTGTTGGCCATATATTTTTTTTTACTGTTGACTATTGCAACTCCCTCCTTCTCCCACGCAAGTTGAAAGATGCATCGCTGCACGCCTGGCTGACATTTCACGTGGATGTCTTTCCACCACCTTAAGCTCACCGATTGTGTTCTCTTCACTGCACGCAGGAGGGGGGGGGGGGGGCTGGTGGGTTTGAATATACTCAGTTCTACTGGGGGAGGGTGATATCCCCCCCACTTTTGTGATGAAGGAAAAATAAATAACCTCCGACATCTACACTTCATGGAGTACATTTTTTGTACCGAACTAACCGACTAACAAAAAAAAAACAAAAAAAGTAACAAACCTGGAAAAAAAAGCGCACGCTGGGCACGCATCCCCTTCGGTTCTAAAATGCCCTCTGCGTCCCTGAATCAAGGGCATGGCAACCCCTTACCTTGAGGACACGATCCACCCCTACAACCCTTCCCACACCCTTAGATCAGCTAAAACAGAACATCTGTCCCTCCCTTCCCTAAAGCACCCTGACCACTGCTTCAAGCGTCCTAGACTCCCTCCTGGTTGCCAATCTGTGGAATGACCTCCCCGTTTCAGGCAGAACTGCAGAATCACAGCAGAAAGCTCACCTCTTCAGACTCTACTTCACCCCCTAGCATTCAGTCGCTTTGAATAAGCGTGTCTGATAAATGCCTAAATTGTTAATAGTGAGCGTGACAGTCAGGAACCTTGTGGAATAGCACACAGCCTCCCTGTGGGAAAGCATAAGCTGTGCTTCCCATTTGATGCTACAGTGGATCTGCAGTATCAAGGTTATCTACTTTCACACCCAACACAAAGATGTACAGATATATTTAAATCTTGCTGCACACCCCCAACCTTGTCATTAAGTATAATAGGTCCCATGGTACTGTATATGTAATTAATTCCTTGTCTATTAATCCTGTCAAGTGCACAGGGACTGAGTTGGATGTAGTGGGTCAGTTTAGAATAAGGCTTCAATATTGTCTGCCAGCCTTAAAGGTTGCAGAGCATGTCACTTTATGTTGCCATAGCAATACGGTCAAATTAATTTCAGTGGTCGGGAAAGGCATCCTATAAGTCATTCAACGCACTCGCAATGCACGTACATGTGCAGAATTCTCTCTCTCTGTCTTGCTTTCATTTTCTGTTACCCCACTACTCTCTTCTCACTCCCAACGCTCTCTCTCTCTCTCTCTCTCTCTTTCACACCAAGGTTCCTCCTCAGATCAAACAGAAGGGATTAGAGTGAGAATTTGGGAGCACTTCTTGTTGCTTATTTTTTAATAATGCTAGTTATACTATATGTACTGTAGATAACATGTTGTTTCGAAAGACGCTAGGTTTGATAATTACCTGCTATCCTAGTTACTTTGTAGTATTTAACTGATTTATTATTTGCACTCTATATGCATGAGCATTTACCCTGTCATTTATTGACTAAGGTTCCTGCCACTTACTACAATCTTGTCTCTTCAATTAAATGTTTCAACTCTCAACGCTTTAAAATGCATTACCGCATCCGTATTCTTTGGAAAACCTTCGCAGAAAATAACTAATCTACGCTTTATGGCATTGTGAGCTAATCAATTGGCTATTTTCAGAGAAGTTAAAGCAAAGTTATTTAAAGTACAGTGAAAACAGAAAAGTCACTAGTATAGAGTCCTGAGGAACTCCGCTCAACAACCTATGGGGTTTAAGTGGTTAAAATGCAACAATAACGTAACTTTAACAAATATTACATATACATAAATGTGTTGGATTATGTATCTCTAGCAAGTTTCAAGTCTTCATGTTGATTTTCATACCATACTGAAATGAACTGAATACATCGTCTTCCTCGAAAATCAAACATACCACAGTATGCTTTAGATGGCAGTAATGTGGTCATCAGAAATGTCAAGTATACTGTGAGTCAAAGGGCTAAACGTATCAGACAACTGGTATGGTCCTCTAATTATCGCAAGAACCAGGCAACAGATATTAAAGACACCACTAAAAGGACAATATACCAAATGATTCCTCCCCAGAGCAGCGAGAATATGACGTAGAAAAGTAGGGACCCCCAGATGACAAAGTGATTGATCCAGGTCCAGTGGTGTGTGTCCAAGGCAAGCTGCAACACAGAATTACATATATGGTAAAGACTGGTTGAGTCAATGAAGTCAATGACAAGGCCTAAGGGGTGCTAACTGAGCGGCTATAGTAATCAGTCAATCGATGACGTCCCAAACAGACGCACGCACGCACGCACGCACGCACACACACACACACACACACACACACACACACACACACACACACACACACACACACACACACACACACACACACACACACACACACACACACACACACACACACACACACACACAGTTAACACGTGCCTGGAAGCTTGTGCATGCTTATACAGAGCATACAGTGTCACACTTACCAATACGCGCTTTCAAACGTGTGGGGTTACATAATGCAGAGTCATGGCATTTTCTCCCATCATCTCTCTGTACACTCAAACAGGCACATGTACTGTATGCACAGTACACACAGATGCACACACAGCCCAGCACAAACACGTAAAAACACATAATGCACCTTGAGGGTGACGGTGAACACCAGCACAGTGAAGACAAGAGTCCCGAAGGTCCAGTTCCCAAACATCTGCATGGGGAGAGATGGAGAACTGGTCATTACACATGACAGAGCCCTGTCACTCCCATCATTTTGTGACCATAGCTGCCGACTACACCCCACTGCTTTACAATGCAAGCTCTATGAAGAGAGGATGTGTGCACAACGTCACATCATCCCTAGTAATCCACTGGAGAACAGTGTTCTTTATGTGGCACCAATCATCTGAATAGGTTCCCTATCCCATAATATATAGACCCGTTTTTCCATCCATATCTTCCTAGCCGCTGAAATGCAGAGATTCTTTTTTTTTTCTTCTTCACAATGTTCTCAAAGCAGACATCAGGAAGGAACAGATGGAATGGGAGTAAGGGGGAGGGGGGTGACCGTGTGAGGGGAAGATGAAGGTAGAGAGAAACTAGGGAATTTATGTAACAACCACACCGGTTGCTGATGCCATGCTGCTGTCTGTACTTGAATTCCTCCATAAGATAATATGGCATTTTTTTAATGGCATTCTTTTCATGAGAGAAATCAGCATGATGCATAACTAGGGCTGGGCAATATATCAATATTGTGACAAGATATGGTCTGGGATTGTGGATATTATCGTATCGTAATATGGAGTGTGTGATATGTGTTGCCTTTTTAAAACTATAATGATAATAATAGTGCCCAAAGTCACTTTACATAAAAGAAAAGAAACCAACTATTACTATACTATTCTAGCTGTTCTATTATTTGTCTTACCCCTTTAGTTATTATGCACTAATGAAGATTATTTATCCCAAATCTCATTGTGTACTTTTTTTGTGAAAGCGTAATATCGATATTGGGGTGTTTGGTAAAAGATATCATGATATTTAGGATGTCCGGGTAGTGCAGGGGTAATGTTCCTGTCCACCACAGCAGAGACTTAAGGCCAATACATACTCCTTCCAAAGTCGGAAAATCTTCTGGTTCGGACAGCTTTTCTGAACTATAGTTCGGAGAGTCAGGACATCTGGAGGTGCACGGGTTCCAGGGAAAGGACCGCCTTTCCGAAGCTCGGAATGACGTCTTATTTGTAGTTATATCACCTCCCTTTCCGAAGAAACGTCGGAAGGAGTATGTATTGCGCTTAAGGGTTTCTAGGGACTACAATACAAGAGGGGATTGGCAATTAGCTTAACAATAAATTGGGAGAAAAGGTCAAATAAACAAATAAAAAGGGCAAAAAAAATCATGATATTTGAATTTGTCCATATTGCCCAGCCCTACGCAAACCACCGAGCTAGCTGTTCATGAACATGAGCACATACAGTACAGTCTGCTGGGATGGGAAAAGGCTCAGCCACCCATGAATACTGTAGCAATGACATTAAAAACCAACCCAATGCAAGATTTGATTACACACACACACGCACACGCACACGCACACTCTACAATGTTATACTACACACTACCACAACAAAATATAAGAAGATGTGTAAGGAGCATCTAAGGTATCTACTATGTTAGTGGAGGCTGGTACGGTTAGGTACTGTGCAGGGGTTCAGGGCTTTGAAAAGGTTTGGGAATAATGGAGCACCATAGAACTACACATTCAAATGAGAGTGCATGGACGCTTTGAAGTGAGAGGATGGATGGAAGTGGATGAAACGGTAAGAACTGAAAGCTTAAAACGGTACGAGAGGAACTCAAGGGGAGCGTGAAAGACAGAGAGAGCTGGGAGAGAGACAGGGAGACAGGCTTACCATCTGTGTGTTGGTGGTCATAAGCTGAGAAACAAGAAGAGAAGCAAAATAAAGAAAGGGTAAGCGGAGAGGAGGAAGAAAGAAGAAGAAGAGGAAGAAGAAGAGGGAGAAAAAGAAGAAGGGAGAAGAGAGAAAAGAATCAGGACAAAGGGTGAAATAAATATCAGGATGTTTCAACTTAAAAAACAACAAACAAAGAAACAAACAAACTAACAAACAAAAAAAGACCAAAAGCCAATCAAAACAGTTGACATGATAAAAAATAACAATACAGAGAAAAATGCTACTGCGTTGTCGATATGAATGTGAATCCAATGTTGTCGACCTATTCAGAGTGCCCCAGAGGCTCAAACCTCCCTGTATTACAAGACTGTAATTGACAATATTTGACCACTAAAGTGGCCGCGCTGCACTTCATTCCACCCTCATGAGAGAATCCAATAGAGATGGATGAGCATTCTTAAAGACAGCACTTTGTTAGTGTCCATTATCCTCGTATCTTACCTAATGGATACCTCAAATACCCCACATGTACCAAACCACATAAAGGCTCTAATTCCAAAATGGCCGAAGCAGCCACTGACAGAACTCGCATCCTCTTGTTGCCAAAGAGACACGAGGGGGGTGGGTGGGCGGGGGCGGGCCCAGGCTCACCTGACCATTGCTGGTGAAGGTGGTGTTGTCGAACAGGTAGTAGGCACCAAAGAAGAAGATAACGGCGCCAAAAACACCCAGGCACGTCCAATATAGGAAGACAGGCCAGCGCAGTAGGGAGTTCTTTGCTACGTCCCTGAGAGAGAGTCCAGGGGAAAACACGGACAGTGGAGTAGAGCGCAGAGGTCAGTCAAGCGATGTTTTATACAATGTCTGTTTTGTTGGTAGAATTGCTCTTGATAATCAGTCCCACACAGACACATTTATCTATTAAGCCTGAGTTATACTTAGTAGCCGATCTACAAACTCACAAAGCATGGTGATGCAACACGTAGTGATCTTGTAGATAGGCAATTTTCATAGCGTGACACTTGCACCCAACAAAGTACAGTATAGGGCTTTATTCAGGCTTTATTCTTTGTTGCATCAATCTTGAGTTCCATTCTCAGCAGTCACTTTGAAAGTTTGACACACTTTCTTCTGAGCTCACCTGTACAAAGATGGATCCCTCATGAGCGTCTCCATGTTGACGTGCTGTTCAAATAAACTGTAGAGGAGGATGGGAAGCGAAGTGAAGCTGATGTTGTACAGCGTCAAATACGCAGTATCGTACAGAGGCTGACGAGGGATAAGCACAACAGAGATCAATGATCGAGAACTCCAGAATAATACAAACTCAACTAGTGTTAAAACACAGCATTTCAAAGATATGTGTACTCTGCACATTAGTTACCTACCTGCTGCGAGAACCCACAGAAGAACTGATACAGGAACTGAGGGAATATGAAGCACACATTCTGGAGAGACGGATATAGAGAAAAGGAGAACAGAGATAAGTCTGTTAAGTGAACACATGAAGACATTTCAGTCTACTAAAGGTACCATTAACACATTTCTGTTTATGTACAGGCTATGCGCTGGTGAGTGGGCTGCAAAACACTATAGCCTGCCAAAAGGGTGAAAAAACAACAACAACAAAAAAACATGAATAATTTGGATACTGCCCACAAGGATCATCGGAACCTCCATTCCAGAAGAGAATCACACTGAAATCCAGTAATCTGTCATGGGTTCTAAAATCTGCTTCTTTGTGATTCAGTGTTATCAATGGGAATTACAAATGTACGTGTGTGTGTGTGTGTGTGTGTGTGTGTGTGTGTGTGTGTGTGTGTGTGTGTGTGTGTGTGTGTGTGTGGATGTGTGTGTGTTTGATTTCTACAAGCACCTTATAAAAGAAGTATTGCACGAGCTCAGCAATTCGAATGTAGTAGTAATGACCATGAACAAGCAGCATCTTCTTCAGGTGTTTGAACTTTGGGATGGCATAGTCACTGTTCCTCGCTGCCTGGCGGCCCTCTTTACCCATGATGCCTGGAGGAGTACAAATTAAATAGCATAAGGGTTGGCTACATAATCTAATCAGCAGCGACTGACTGTGTACATGGCTCGCACAAACATTAAGTACAGAGGTGACCGTTTCCGCTTGCCTCCAAATAGGATTCTGAAATGAGCTCACCTATGCCCACATGCGCTTCTAGGATCATGCTGACATCATTGGCACCATCGCCGATGGCCAGGGTTATGGGATGCTCTTTAGAAGATTTTATTAGCTTCACAATCTATAGAAACAAAATATATACATACAGTATACAGTATGAACTTCAGTACAGTATGTAGCACAATACAAAACAAAACCACTTCATTAATCTCTGGGGGCATCTATACTATTAACTAGACAAAATACGACACAAAAGTGCCTTCAGGTTATGGGATGCAGATGATTGATGACTCTGTACTGTGAAGGAAAGAGGTCGGGAGGGACAGAGTCCTGGCTGAACTGTCATGGATGCTGTTGTTTTCTCAGACTGAAAATAGAAACTTGTTAAAATGGCTTCAAATACGACACAAAAGTGCCTTCAGGTTATGGGATGCAGATGATTGATGACTCTGTACTGTGAAGGAAAGAGGTCGGGAGGGACAGAGTCCTGGCTGAACTGTCATGGATGCTGTTGTTTTCTCAGACTGAAAATAGAAACTTGTTAAAATGGCTTCAAATATACCTAAGCAGCTGTTAGTATACCAGAGGAGCCCGCCCCAGTAAAGCTTATGTTTGTTAAACACTTTGTTACAATAAATTGACAGTCAAATACCAGTAGCAGAGTTTGTCCAGGAGCTTATTGGTATTTTGTTTCGGAGTAATCAGAACCGGGACCAAACTGTTACCCGTTCTTGGCAATCATCCCTAACACTGAATGAGTTCAGTTTCATAGGGAAGAACAGAAGTTAAAGAATACTACTGGTTTCATCAGCAGTGTTTTTAGAATGGACATAGGTCACATTAGCAAAAGAAGTGCAGTTGTACCTGTGCTTTCTGCAGGGGAGCCATGCGACAGCAGAGCACAGCGCTACAGTTGCGACAGATCTCCAGGAAGATCTCTCTGTAGTTGTAACCTACACGTTCTGGATTGGATTTCAGCACTGCAGACAGAGTGGCCCCATCGATGATCAGGCCAAAGTCTAGGCAGTCTACTGACAATCTGAAACACACCCCATGCCACAGACAGGTCAACAGCAGCCAGCTTTAAATACAGACACAGCCACCTCTTTAGCAGTCAGTAGTTTTGCATATCAGTACACTGCTAAATCATTGATCCAGGATTATGCGGTGTATTCATATACGTGTGTGATGTGCTCATTGGCTCCGTACCCTGACATGGAGCGCTGTTGGAGAACAGTCCGGCTCAGTTCGAACAGCACATCATGAAGGCTCTGCTCCTCTGTGCGTTTCTTGGTCAGCTCCAGGATCTGGGTGCTGCGGCGGAACAGCTTGCTAGCGTAGCAAGTAGCCGCCGCCGTCTCCATCTTGTCCCCAGTCAGGACCCACACCTTTATTCCAGCCTTGTGGAGCGATTCGATGGTGTCTGCAGCCTTCTCCTGGAGCCTGCATGGCAACATGTCAATATTAGTTACCGGTAGTCATTTAGCCAGCAGTCGATGGGTTAAGACAACCATGAATTGTTCGGTCGATCAACTGTCCACATTTATTTTTTATTCATGTTTTTCCTTTGGCATTTATTTATTAGATTGGAAAGTGTAGAGAGTAGGGATGTGCACAGCAAATACATTTGTAATTAAAGAAATACATTTAAATTATGTTTTTTAACTGACTACACGACAGGTCACGACACGTGTAAAAGGCCAAACTTTGTCAGAACAGATTGTAAGTATATAAAAGCCATTTCAAATGCTTAATATTAATATTAATATTCAATAATATAATATTATTATTTCAAATGCCACAAAAAAGTATTGCATTTTGCGACCTTGCATTATGCTCACAAAAATACACGTAAAGAAATGCGAAGAAATTAAATCGTTGAACAAACGGGGAAAACCATGGTTCATTCAACTTCGCTGAATGGACGTATGCTCCAGTGAATTCTGATGGCCTTTCCATGCTGGTGTGTTTTTTTGGGGGGGAGGGTAATTTATTCTCCCAATAAGTGACACTTGGAGGCAGCTGCCACATTATAACGCTTCTTTACAGCTGCAACTCAGGGAAATACAGAACCTTGAGCACTTCAGGAAGAAGGAGGATCGGTACCAACAAGCTGTGACTGCGGTGGGATTTTACTTAAAAAATGTCTTTTGACAGAATAAAAGCATATATTGTAATACTTTTCTGATAATAAATAATAGTTTAACCGACTAGTATTTCCGTGTCTAATAGACTAGTCGACTAGCTACGACGGAGAGAGAGACCGGCATAACAAGACCGGGAGTCGCACTCAAACTCGGGTCCCCGCTAGCCCACATCGTCCATGCAGCAGCCAGATGAGCCACCAGGCACCCGACTGCTGATAAGTAATCCTCTTCTGTTCTATGAGATCACTTGTTCATTTATAAAGACAACAAGCTGTCAACTTGCTGATTGATCAGTAGGGGAAATCGTTACTCAATTGAGCAGTGTTGGAGTCAGTATGGAAAAGGGAAAAATTATTAAAAGGTCACGTACATCTGAGCTGGGAATGATTCCTGTTCTCCCCCATGACAAGAGTTGTGGCAATATTTTAGTTACAGTATAATTACATGACTCACTAAGTCTCTGCTGTTAATCTTTTTATTTTTTTAATTTTTTATCCCACGATTTTTGTAACCCATTTTTTCACCCAGTGGCAATTGCCTATGTAATCCTGGGAGCTAAACCCCTTCTGCCAGCCTAGGGAGAGCCTAGAGCCGAGCTCATGCCTCCTTCAATGCATGAGAGCTAGCAAGCTGCTTCTTATCACCCGACAGGGGGAGGTTCCCTGTTTAGACGTAGCGCGTGGAAGGAACACGTTATTCCAACCAGTTCCTTTTCCCTGCATGAGGCGCCCCGGCTGACCAGGGGGAGGCAGTATAGAGATCCGGATTACTGCATGTTTTTGTGAGGGTACTAGAGATGCGCGGATGGGTTTTTTTGTCACCCGAATCCGCGTTAACAAATTCATTATCCATCCGCCATCCACCCGCTGTAATTATATCCGCACCAACCGCACCAGTTATTTTCCTGACGTTAGTTTTCTTATAAACAATGTCACTCACCACTGTCGCGATGCAGTGACTGTATACAATCCACAACCATGGTAACAACAAGCGCACGTCTTCATTGAGTCACTTTCGCTTTCAACCACTTTGTTGCCATGTCGGCTTTTTATAAGCGACTTTTGGGCTTGTTTGGCACATAGACTGTAAAGGTTTGGCACGTGTTTTGGGCTTGTTTTCATAGACCTGGCTGATTATTTCTCTCGCAACCTGGCAACACCGGCTGGCTGCAAAGCAACATGTAGTGAGTGAGCGGCTATTTTGTGCCTGGTGTAAAATGACGTAATATTAAAATACTACAAACGCAGTTAACGCACACACGGTGAAATGTAGTGCTTTTTAAAAGCTATTATAGGCCTATAGATTGATATCATTCATTTAATTCCCGCATTATTTCACCTGCGGTTTATCCAATATTAATTAATAATTATATTTGATTGACCCAAATCCACCCAAACTGCGGTTAACTACGGCAACCACGGCTAAAACCGCGATCCGCGTATCTCTAGAGGGTACCTACCCTAGGAGACACAGGTAGAACATGCAAACTCCACACAGAGAGGCCCTTTCGCCAACCCCACCTAGGGCACAGATGACGCGGAGGAGAGAACACGCCCCCAGCGCCCACAGCGTCCCCGGCGGGAATCGAACCCAGGACCTTCTAGCTGTGAGGCGACAGCGCTACCGTGCCCTCACTCTGCTGTTAATCTGACAACCACATTTAAACCTTTCTCTCCCTCTCCCACTCTCTCTTGAACAACAAACCTGTCTTCCACAGCCGTAGCCCCCAAAAGCACAAAGTCCCTCTCGATGATGTCATAGGCCTGTGCCAGCCTCTGCTCCCTGTCCTGCAGGGCCAGTTTGGCATCAGTTAGGTGTTGACAGGCCTCCCCGTATTCTGTTGGTGACAGCCTCCGATAGGCTACGCACAGAGTCCGCAGCCCCTCCTGTGTGAAGTACAGTGAAGAAGACAGATGGTGGACGGAGAATCGGGAAGCAGAGAATTGGTTGTCTGTATAATGTCGGTGTTAATGCTTTATGACGGGCCATGTCTGTATACTCACCACAGCGTTCTGCTCCACGCGGGCTTTCACCTGCTCAACCTTTCCAGAAACCACTCGCGGAAAGATGGATGAGTCTGCCCCCTTACAGAACAGCAGATACTCTCCTGAGGATACAAACAGGCAAACACATAGAAATATATCCAAGAATATGCATATATGTACAGTACACAACACACACAGGCATACAAAAACACCCTGACAAAAAATCTGATATTTGTGCAGATTGAAGAAGTCAGTCAATCAATCAAACTCAATGAATGTGTACATTTGTGATTTATGTGTACAGAACAATATTTCATAATTTTGTGTGTGTGTGTGTGTGTGTGTGTGTGTGTGTGTGTGTGTGTGTGTGTGTGTGTGTGTGTGTGTGTGTGTGTGTGTGTGTCTGACCTGAGCTAGACTTGACTATGACGCTCATTCTCCTCCTGATAGAGTCAAAGTTCAGTACATGTAGCAGCTCAAACCTGTGGGACAAACAGGAACGTAGCATTTAAAAATGAACAACCATCACCTCTTCAACAGGAGACACATGCAGGTAGCATCCCTTTCAAAATGAACCAAAGCCAGTTATTTTCAAGTGAATACAGAGAGAGAAATCCCAGTCTCACGGCACTCTCATTGTACTCTTTTGTTCTGATAATCTCCTGGTATATTTTTCACTGTGCATGTTGTTTGCACTGTACATGTTGTCATGCACTAGGGTTCTGCATAACAAAAATGTTGTCTCACACAAGTCAAACAGTTTAAATAATGTTTATTTCTTAACTAATTACTCAAGATTAAATCAAAAATCAATGATAAAGTAGTGAGGTGTGAGTAAGTCAGTAGTCAGGTTGTCTGCAGTGTATGGATGTGTGGAGTGTGCTGTGTGCGTGTTGTAATAAGGGTGCGAAAAGGGAACTGAAAAGAACTGATTAGGCCAGGACCCACAGACAGGGACAACCTGTCTGTATGGAGGAGAGAGAGAATGAGAGACTGGGAGCAGCGCTGCTTTTATACTCTCCCAGCCACACCCCTCTTAGGAGGGCCAATTGGCTGACGGCCTGCTCCCCTCTGCAGGTGACAGCACTGTGGCAGCTAGCAGGCCACAGTGAGGCAGAGGGGGGCGGGGCCGTCACAATGTCTTTAAATACAATTAGCATACATGGACCGTTAGTCCAATAGGGCTGCAACAATCCAACTAATCGATTTAGTCAATTATCAAATCATAAATCTAATCTTGTGGATCCACATGGGAATGGCGTGGCTCCAATGTGTACAGAAGTGTATTGTTCCTTGATAATCTTTATTAGTAGGCTAATTGATTGAAAATGACACAGACTTGTGTTCAACACTGAATGAGGTCTGTGGTCAGTTTGTTTCGGGGGAGTCAAGCATACTTTTTTGGCTTAAAGCATAAAGTGCTTTCTGTTAAAAGAATATAAACCAATACATTACAAATGAAAAATAAAGTATCTAGTTAAAAGCTATGGATAACGTACAGTATACAGGTACATCCTGTATTAACTAGATGAGTGCCAATGATATGACGCAATCTCTTTTTCGAGGGAGCCCTGGCCAAGATAGCAGCAATTACTGTTGTAAACAACAAAAAAACAGCAAACATTGAAAGCACATACAGCAAAACATACAGTAGAAACTCACAGAATCATATGCCTAATTGACAAATAAAAGGAAACGACATCCAGCTAAGGAAGCAATTACACATTCCAATTGAATTCCCACCAAACCCTTCATGACATTTTTGAAAGTCATAATCGGGTGGTTCCTGGCTGCAGGGGCAGTGGACATAAAGTAATAAAGTAATTAAATCTGACTGCCCTGCAAGGTTACAATGTAAGGAAGAGAAACTACTGTCTTTCTGATTAGAAAACAACATCAATTTAGATTTGTAGCATTCAACACAAGTTACAGATCAGACAACGGTGACTCTGATACCAAAAGCAGACAAAAAAAATAGATTGAGCAAGAGTGGATATATCGCGATGTGATGCGTTGTGAGCTTGTAGATCAGCTATTTCCACTATTCTTTTTAAACATGTTTAAAGTATAAAGTTATTAAATATGAATATGTCTTTGTATATTTAAGTTATTTGTAATTTCTACTCTGTGCAATGTTTGTTTACCAACTCTAAAATCCAAACAGAAATGTAATTTGTATTTATATGCTACAATGTTCAATGCCAAAATTATTTGTGTGACAATTAATCATCAAGTGAAATGTCATGATCGTGACAGCTGTCACTGTGTAACTTTTATCACCGCTAGTTTGAACCGGGAGTTTGCTTCTTTTCTTACTTTTCCCACTCCCTCAAAATAGCTCTTCTATTGACAGGCCATTGTGGAGACTATTAATGTAAAGATGGCTATCACACAAGCGCTTCATATGGATCGAAACATTATACGCTGTCACAAAACCTCGGTCCAACAGAATTTGATCTGATTAAGCAATTTCTAAAAACAACCCTCCCTGCCGCAATTTCATTCTGACTGCTTCATCTAATCCTGAATGTTAGCCATGTGGGAGCTGTCTTCCTCTAGGCAATTTCAGTGTATATAGTGTGTGTGTGTGTGTGTGTGTGTGTGTGTGTGTGTGTGTGTGTGTGTGTGTGTGTGTGTGTGTGTGTGTGTGTGTGTGTGTGTGTGTGTGTGTAGATATGTTACGCGTTAGTCCGGTAATTGCCGGTTTTGACAGATTTTTTATAACAAAAAAGACCGGAAAATATAAATCTCTCCGGACATCCTGACCGGTTGACAATGACATAGCAGTTCATTATAATATCACCGCAAATCTCTCTCCCACAAACACACACACTGTTAAGATACACCTATTTCCTGTTAATAATAACCTGTGTAAAATGCGCAGTATTGGGAGGTAAACAGGAGACACTTTATTGTGAAGGTAAGAACGGAACAAGAAAGTTGTTTTTGCTGCGAAGTTGTCGCATAGACTTTAAGTTGTATATTGAGCAGTCAAAAGAAGTTGTATCATTAGTTAAAATAAGTCACAGACACTTTCAAATGAGAGGGCACTTGTGAGTAAAGTTGGCAAGTTGTCCTACTCCTACCACAAATTAACAACAATGCACACGCATTTCAAGATGAAACATCTAACAAACACGGATGCCTAAAGACTAGGGGTGTGCAGATACACTAATTTCACGATACGATACACGATACTGGGCTCACGATATCGATATATGGCACTTTTTTATTATGAAAATATATGGGGGGGGAAGCTTATGAAAATATATGCGGGGGGGAAGCAAACAAATACTTCTGTTTTTGCGTTATTATTATTGCGGGTAAAAAAAAGTAAAAAAAAAGATAAATAAATATTGTCACAAAATCGTCACGATCGCGATATATCGCGGGACGGTATATCGGCACACCCCTACTAAAGACTCTTCACAACAGCTATCCACACCACAGCTGTGGCATCCAGGTGAAAAGCAACGTTAATCATAAAAGGTGGACACGTTAAAACGTTACCACTTGAACTGGATAGCTCTATGAGGAGATTCCCACATATGCTTAATCAACTTTCCCAAAAAGCTGTCCTAACCAGACGGACTGACGGGATCTACTGCCTATCTATTACAGTATAACCTGTGAGTAGCCTATCATTTATTGTCTTAACAGGACAGCTGAGCCTTGTTATGAAAGATTAATCTGACATACCCATTTTTGTGCAGTACCCTTTGATTGTTCGCTATTCTGAAGGAAATATGTTCAAAAGCAACAGATTATTGCGAAACCATTACCCGCACTGCATGCGCTCAATGCACAAAACTATATTTTATTTTTGGGACTAAAACATGTTCTTATCAGACCTACCTCTCAATCTCATCATCTTTGTTGAGAATCTCCATGTAACTGTCTTTGAGTCTAAGATAGGTGTAACCCAACCTGAGAAAGGAGAGGGAGAGAGACACAGAGGGAGACCGAGAGTGAGACAGAGAAAATGCAAGAGAAAGTCAGATAACAGGACAAAAACTGTTATCCCGATTATGCAAGTATAAACAGTCGCTGTCAGAACAAGGAAAGAAGCATGAATACTGTAGGAGAAAGAAAATAACACTTCTGTTCAAACCCTTCAAAATAAAATCTACATTGATGCAATTCACATTAATGGAGTCATTTTTTACAGCGTGGGGCTCCTAGGGGCCAATTGTGTCTGTGTGGGTCTGTCTATCTGTCCACAGCTAATCTTGCAAACCACTGGACCGATCAACGCCACATTTCTTGTGCACACTGCAAGTAGGCCAAGCAAGTTAATCCTTGAATATTTTTCACATTTTGTTTATTTTGGCAATAATGTCATCAATGTGATGACAGAGATGGAAGCCACGCTTTAGACCCATACTTCTTTATTAATATCTCAAATTAACTCTCTCACTGCCAAGGACGACTTATGACGACTTTAAAAAAGTCGACATTTCGTTTTTTCACACAGAACCAGAGATAACGCGATCCGAAGATTTACTGCTCCATTCACTTCCTGGTTAACTTATTACTTAAAAATCCTGTATCTCGGCTCCTGTGTACTTTCCTTTTTCCCAATGTAATTTTGGCCGAGACATGTTATTTTCAAAGGCATATAAAAGCGAACGGGAGGTCGCGATGACATTTTATTTTTTTTCGCGGAAGCACGGTGATTAGCAACCATCATGGGATCGATCATACTGGAGATAAATATTCTGTGACTACTTCAAAAGGTAAGAAAATCTAAATATCGCTGGCAGTGGGTGCACACAGCCAGAAATAAGTCTGGCGGTGAAAGAGTTAATTGCATACATTTATGAAATTTCTTTTGACAGACATAATACTGTATATGTGCGAGAGAAAAAGAGAGATAGGAAGGTGTTATACCGCTTCATTCCCTCCACCAGTGCCACCTCATCAGGTGAAGAGGAGATGTAGGAGGAGGTGGGCCTGCCCTGGTGGATGCCTCTCTTGATGCCATCCACCGTTTCCTCCTCCTTCACCTGCACCGTATGGCACAGGCACAGCGCCCGGAAGAACAGGTCCTCATGCTCCTGTGGGCACAAGCGAGCACAGGGACATTATGCGCACATTATCCTCATTATGCAAACAGCACAGGGCTCGTTTAATAATCACAATTCACTTAGCATGTAGATTGCAGAACATACACACACACACTTACCCTCCTGTACCCTCCAGGTGAGGAATCGATCATGTCTATACTGGAGGCAGCGCTGAGGATCTGACCGTTGCAGATAGCGTGGGGGATGTAGACATTTCCATCCACGCAGCACTCGATAAACTCCATGTTGTTCTCAGTCAGAGTGCCCGTCTTATCAGTGAACACATATTCCACCTGGGGGGAGGGGGGGGATTATGCAGGGGCAAATTGAGGGTCCATTACTAAATTGTTTGCCTGCAGATTGTGGCAGATAATGTTCATGTTTGTACCTGGGTTTACACTGACATTGCAGCAGCCATGGACACACTGCAACACTAACCTGCAATTGGTGAAAAACCAGATGTGTGTGCACATGATCTTTTTACCTGTCCAAGTTCCTCGTTGAGATCGGAAGTGTTGACCTGCGCTCCCATTCCCAGCTCTTCATCGTACATATCCTCGTCCCAGGCAATGAAATAGGAGCCCAAGAACTTCTGCATCTCCACCGTCACATACATAGACACCGGGATAATGTAATTAAACAAGACCATAAAGGCCAGGAAATCTGTGAATGCTCGGATCACCTGCCCGAGAGAAAAGGTGTGAGAGAGAGAGAAGGTAAAAAAAAAAAGAATAGAAAAAAGAACCAGCTGCAATTTCTGATTGTATTATGGGTAATGTAGTGTTTGATGGACTGACCATGTGACGCTGGCGCTCAACCTCAGTCCTTTGGTTGTACCAAGGTTCATCCCGGTCAGGGGACCACTGCCAGGCGTACTTCAGAACTGTATTGATCAATGCTTTACTGATCAGGATGCACAGGTATACAATCAAGAAGGCATTCATTGATCTAGAGACAGACAGGGAGGATATGCAAGAATATGAGGAGACATGGCAACTCTCAAGGGCAAATTACAGCAAATTAATGTCAGACAGACAAATGGGTGAAATAGGAAATATTAGTGAATTAAAAATAAATATTACTTTTCTACAGCAGAGCGTTTTTGGGACTTGGACTGGTAGTTGAGCGCCATCTTGGTCTCCATGCCGGTGTAAATTGCAACAGCTGACGGAGGAGAGAGAGACCGTGGTTACCATGATAACAATGACACCACCTAACCGCCTGTCTACATGTCTATGTTCAAGACACACAAAAAAAAAGAAAAAAAAACTAACAACATGGCACCGCACGCACATTCAATGTCATTTTACTGTATTTGGCAGAGGGACAATGCACAATAGATGTATTGCACCAGAAATAGATAAAAGTTCATTTACATCTGTAAGTCCCTGGACTTCATCATAACACAAACAAAACATTAAAAACACAAAAAAAAACATTAAAAAAACATCATATACAGTAACAGTCCAGAGAACAGAGAACATAAAAACATCTCAAATTACTACAAGCAATAAGCAATACCCTACCCTGCACACTAAGATGCCACAATTCTCAGTAGCACCCGTTAAAACACAATGGAGTCAATGTCACATAAAATTACACAACTTAAACGTGATCACAACAAAGGTTGTTTTTCCTTCAACCATTCTTTCACATTACCATAAATATGTTGTGTGTTCTTCAAGGTGGCTCCTCTGAGGAGCAAATTCTCAGCCCCTAGTGTTCTGAAAGAACAAGGGAGACAATTGAAATTGAAATAAGCCATTTCATAACTCCAAGTAGAAGAGTATGAATTGTCAATGAAAAAGGAAGACACTAGAGATGATCGTGACTGAAAGCTGACCTGGCGACAGGTTCCTCGTTTTCCTTATAAATATTGATGCGTCCAACAAATCTGGATGGGGGATCAAATAAAATAAATAAAACAATTAAAGAAAAAAAGCACACATATATATATGTATGTGTGTGTGTGTGTGTGTGTGTGTGTGTGTGTGTGTGTGTGTGTGTGTGTGTGTGTGTGTGTGTGTGTGTGTGTGTGTGTGTGTGTGTGTGTGTGTGTGTGTGTGTGTGTGTGCAACATACATGCTGCGATTGTGTGTCCCACTCACTTGTAGAGGTCAGGCTGCGGTTGTTCACATTCAATAGTGGCATGTAGAGAATCCACCTCCTGCTCCATTCTAAAGGCCATGGTATCTGGTACAGCATAATAGGTCTGAGGGAGAAAGAAGGGAAGAAGGGAGACAAAGATGGAAAATGTCACCCACTGTCACTAATTGGAGCTTCATTCGTTCAGCCCTTCAGCTTTGGTGGCCTGTTTGTCTGAACGACAGGTGATACTGCAGGAATATTCAGTGGAGACAGTGAAGCGAGTCGTTGCGGAGCTTGTTGGGTCAGTAGCAGCATGCATGCTGGGATGATGAAGTGGTTATGTACTGTATTCGGTGCAGTCTCGCCTAGCCAGACGATCAGAGATCTCCACTTACCGATACATCTGGTGACATCTAAATTCAATGTACTGTAGGGACTAGAACTGGGTTGACATTTTGGAAATGTAAAAATGATTGCAGAACCAATGCAAAGACTTCATACTGGGACAGTGATATGGTTTGTTTTCAAAGCAGTGGGCATAGGTTTGTCAGCGGAGGTTTTCTCTGCTGTTCCAAGACCATATATAGATTTCCCCACACGTTTGGTAGGCGGAGATCTCCAATCTTCTGACTATGTGAGACTGGGAGGGGGGCCATGTATTTGTGCACGCTGTGCATGGTGTCTGTGTTGGGGCTGAAAATGTGAAATGATCAAAGACATTTGTTTATTTATGTATAGAATTCATCTATGAGTGAGCGAGTGAGTGAAAGAGTGATATATAATGGTCATTATGGGGATAGTGGTTGGATTTGGATAATATTCTCTTCAAATCACTTTATCTTGCTTTTCACATTTACACTTTAAAGGTTAAAGAGAACAACTCTATCATGTGCCTCATAAAAAATGTAATAAATTATTCATTCAAGCTGCACATGTGGATAGATAAGGTCGGGTTAAAACAAATATAGTCTTTGTCCAGTTTTTAAGATTAGACTTACAGTAGGAACGATTAGAGCATTAGAACACCCACACTGACTGGATATGAATTGGACTTATCGGCTCTTCAGTGTGCCAGCTAAGGTGGCCAGCGCAAAGTACATTCACAATGCAAGAAAGACTTATTCTCAAACTCAGGATTTACAAGGACACTCATACACTGGACGATTGGTATAAGGAGGTAATGAGGATAGTTACTTTGGAAAAACTGACACACACTCCAGGACAATACAGAAGGATTCCCCAATGTGTGGCAGCCAGTCTTGGACACAGTGTACCCCTCTGGACTGAGCTTTGGTTATTTAATGTTTTACTTTATTTATTTGTTTTGGTCTGGTTTCTATTAAATGTTGTGTTAAGTTTGTAATCCTGTAATTTTCAGTTTGTAACTTTCTGTGTGTGTGTCTGTGTATCATATTAATGTAGCTTTCAGCTACATACAATAGGTGGTTCTGTACAAACTGTAAATGGAAGCAAATAAAACCTCAATAAAATGAAAAAACATCTTTGTTTAGGCTATAAAGTTAACCAGGCACTGCAAGCTTTTTGCAAGTGTCCACAGTCAAATCTGCAGAGGTGCTTTAAATATCTATCTGAAGATTTAACTGCGTATAATAACATTGGGCCACTTAACCCACTAAAACCGGGACAGCCACTGTGTCATTTTAGATTTTAACCACTTTAACCATTATTTTATACTTTGGCTACTCAAAAATAGCAGATATACAAGCTCACAGCGTGGCACGAAGACGTGCTGTGAGCTTGTAGATCTGCTATTTTTTCTAAAAGGTGAAAATCTGCGCAACATTTTTAACTCAAATCTTTGCTTCTGGGGGGTCCCTGGAACTAAATATTTTTTAGATGGGGGGCGGCGGCCAAATGCATATAATTTTGGGGATCCTTGACATGAAAAGGTTTGAACACCACTGATATAGCAACATAGTCTTTCGGAAAACTGTTATAGGTTTTAGAAGAGATCTTTCGAATCGTCCTCAGGTCTTAATGGGTTAACCGCGTGGTACCTTGTGGCTGGACTCCCCGTCCAGGCTGGCCGTGGTGACGTAGCAGGTGCCGTCAACCCGGCTGGAGGACAGCAGGATGAGGTCACAGGGAAACGTCTCGTCCTCCCTCACCATGACAACGTCCCCGACCTGACGGAGCAGAGACGGCCGTGGCGCGGCGCCCATTTTAATGGCTTCAAAAATCAATAATACATAAATGTGGTATTTTGACATCGTCTGTCACCATAAACAACACTGACCACAGCACAGACACAGACAGCAGGTCAGACAGACAGACAAGACAGACGAGCAACTACACAGCCTCTTCATCTTTTTACACTGTGTTTTTTTTTTTCAGCAGATTGAGTAGTTGCATAATGGATTATGTGAGGGGAGCAGCTTAAGCGCTCATAAATCCCATCGCCATGGTGACCGTACACGTGACACTCGCACTCTTGATTTTTTGATGATTAATATATTCATCATTATTCCTGCTCCCGATTCTCACTCTAATCCCTTCTGTTTGATCTGAGGAGGAACCTCGGTTTAGAACATGCAAGAAGACATAGAGAGTGAGTGGGGAGAGAGGGAAGAGAAGAGAGGACGAGAAGAGAGGGGGGTGGGGGTAACAGAAAATGAAAGCAAGACAGAGAGAGGCAGAATGCGCACATGTACGCACGTGCATTGCGTGTGCGGTGAATGTCTTTTATAGGACACCTTTCTCGACCAATGAGATTAATTTGACCGTATTGCTATGGCAACATAAAGTGACATGCTCCGCAACCTTTAAGGCGGCAAATAATATCGAAGCCTTATTCTAAACGGACCCCCTACATCCAACTCAGTCCCTGTGCACTCGACAGGAACAGTAGAAAGGACCAAGGAATTAATTACATATACCATGGGACCCATTGTACTTGCTGACAAGGTTGGGGGGGGCAGCAAGATATATATATATATATATATATATATATATATATATATATATATATATATATATATATATATATATATATATATATATATATATATATATATATATATATATATATATATATATATATATATATATATATATATATATATATATATATATATATATATATATATATATATATATATATATATATATCAATAAGGTAAATAAAAGGTAAATAATAAAGAAAATAGAAACATACAAAACAACTAGGATGCCAGGTAAACAATAAACCTACTGTAGCATCTATGTGCTATCAAATTACATACGTGTCATTTGTGGACAAGCAAACACTATTGTACGTCTATCTAAATAACATGAATAGGCTGTGAATAAGTAATCAACATGCATCTGCATAGTATGGCTAGCATCTGTCAAAAATTGGCAACAATAAGTGATGCAAGGAAAAATGAGTGCTAGGAGGTGAGATAGAGTCTGGAGAGCTGAGTTTTCAGACTGCGGAGGAAAACAGGGAGTGAGTCTGCAGTTCTGCCTGAGGCGGGGAGGTCATTCCACAGATTGGGAGCCAGGAGGGAGAACAGTCTAGGAAGCTTGGAGTGTTGGCCATCCAGTGTTAGCTGATCTAAGTGTGTGGGATGGGGTGGATCATGTCCTGAAGGTAAGGGGGTGCCATGCCCTTGATTGATTGATTTGAACCAGATGTTGGCAGCAACCGGGAGCGTACCAGAAGTTCTACGGGAAAGGTGAAAATATAGGGAGGTTGAAGACCAGGCGTGCTAGAACCCCAACCCACAAAATGAAAAATTAACTGTTGGAACTTATGGGTGTTGTTTCTTTTTGATTCTATGCCATCTCTATAGTTGTATTGTACTGTAATGGTTGCTCTGTGCTATAATCTCACAGGCACTGCAATCTGGCCTCTAAAATCATGAATGACACCGGAGAGCATAACGGGATGAGGATAGACATTATTGTCCGCAATCTTATCTAATCACTCGCGGTGGAGAGAGACAAATCCTTCACCAGTATGTTGACAGAGCCATCATCAAATGCAGGGGGCACCAAGGGGTGAATCTCAAACAAAGTAGCTACATTTATTTGAGTACTGTACTTAAGTAGCTGATCAGCTGCCCCTCTACTGTGGAACTCACTCCCGGACCAGCTAAGGGTTCCACAGTCTGTAGATGCTTTTAAGAGAGGACTAAATACTTTCCTTTTATTTCCTTTAAATTTGTATCCCACAATTTTGCAACCCCATTTTTTTCACCCAGTGCCAATTGGCTAAGTAATCCTGGGTGCTACACTCCCTCTGCCAGCCTAGGGAGAGCCCAGACCTGACAGGGGGGGAGTTTTCCCAGTTGGACGTAGCGCATGGAAGGAACACGTTATTCCAACCAGTTCCTTTCCCCTCCATCAGGCGCCCCGGCTGACCAGGGGGAGGCAGTATAGAGACCAGGATTACTGTATATTTTTGTGAGGGTACCGACCCTAGGGGACGTGGGGAGAACATGCAAACTCCACACAGAAAGGCCCTTTCGCCAACCCCACCTTGGCGAAAGGTGGGGTTATGGTCGCTGATGACACGAAGGAGAGGACACACCCCCAGTGCCCACAGCGTCCCCGGCGGGAACCAAACCCAGGAGCTTCTAGCCGTGAGGCGACAGCACTACCCACTGCACCACCGTGCCCCCAGTACTTTCCTTTTTAATAAAGCATTTGCTTTATTGCGTTAGCTTTTTAGGTTTTAACCCCTAGGTTTTCTTTGCCCCCTTGCTTGTTTTTAATTGGGTTTTTTTAAGACTCTCCTTTTTTAGATGTTTTATGCAAATGCTTTTATTCTGTACTGTAGCACTTTGAGGTTTGTTCAAATGTAAAGTGCAATACAAATAAAATGCATTATTATTATTATTATTATTATTATTACTAGACCATACCCGTAGGGGAATATGAGCACCCAAAGTGTGCAGTTTGGCTTATGCGCCAAGAACAGACAGTTTATCAGGGATCGAAAGTGAGTTTGTACTGTGTAGTGCAGTGGTTCTCAAACGTTTTTATGTCAAGGACCCCCAAATTGACACTTGTTAGCCCGCGGACCCCCATTTGAAAAGATATGCCAGGGACCCCTCCCCCCCACCCACACACACAGCACGGAGAATGGCGTAGGCATGTTACTCGCCCGCCCCGGGTCCCGTCGCAAACACACACACACACACACACACACACACACACACACACACATCCGTAACGGCCGATCGACACCAGGCTTTTCAAAGCGAACGTGTGCGTACACCGCGTTTGTTTAGATCCAAGTGATTATCAATGATAGCGGCTACACCAGGCGCGCGGATACGCGAGTCGCACATACGCAGACTTTTAAAATAGGACTGGGTCTAAAAGTGCGCGTGTGCGTATGTGCATCGTGTATGCGTGTGTGCGGAAAAAGTCTGGTGTGTTTACTTTCCACAGTAAGAATTGTACTCAGAGAGTGGGCGGGGTCTATGGTGCAGCGTCGGTGTTGCCATGTCGGCCTACTGTAAGCGGTTTAGGGCCAATATTGGTGGTATTGTGTTTTGGCGTTGGTTGTGAAAGTGCAGGTGGGTGTGGGGACGCGTTGTGAGCTTGTAGATCGGCTGTTTTCCAAGAGGCAAGGTATATGTGTGAAGGGGCTTCGTTTGGCCTTCTTTTCATATCCCTCGTTGCTTGTAGGGTTCCTTTCGTTTGGCCTTGTTTTAATAGACCTTGCTGCTTGTTTCTCTCGCGAAACCTGGCAACGACGCATGCGCAGTTTGATCAAGAGTCGACCCAAGACACAAGACAGCTACCACCGTCCGTGAGGTTACTAGAATTATAGTAGGATTAACACTTTCACTCCACTATATTTCAGAGACAAATGTTGTACTTTTGACTACACTACAGCAGATGTAAAAAAGCTGCATTTTGGGGGGAAATTGTCTAAATTTCAATTTAAAAACAAAAAGTACTTTGTACTTTTTTTATACTTCAAATTAATACAAATTTGACCGATTAATATTTGACCAAGAGTATCTATACTTTGACTCAAGTATTGGGGTTGAGTATAGGGATGTCCGATATTATCAGCCTCCCGATATTATCGGCCGATATTAGCATAAAAATTGATATCGGGAAAATATCGGTATCGTTTTTTTTTGCTTTATAAATAAGTTACAGGAGTTCTTACTGTATATGGTGTGTGTGATATGAAATTTGAGCTTACCCTAATCACAATAATCCCCGCATATATCGGTATCGGTTGATATCGGTATCGGTAATTAAGAGTTGGACAATATCGGTATATCGGTTATCGGTAAAAAAGCCAATATCGGACAACCCTAGTTGAGTACTTTGTCCTCCACTGATGGCATTTCATTCATTCGCCCAAAGGTACATTTAACATTTACAAGCGCACCGCCAACGCAACGTGAACAGGCACACAGAAATAGTTTATACGTTACGGTCAGAAGGCGCAGAGCACCTGCTGGGGTCAACCCAACAGGTTGCAGAGTAGCTGGGAAGCTTAACATCCAAAGACTTTGGTATGGTGGATATAATGATGGTGCAGGTTACATAACTTAACTATGACCCCTGCCTTTCTATGCTGGTGGTGGAGGAGGCAGCAGGCAGTGCACAATACTCTCTCTGGACTGGTCCCAGTACACAAATATGCATAATATCGATTATCCCAACTAATGGAATGCATCAGTCTTGTTCATGCTCCAAAGGAATGCGTACAGTGCACTAGAGGGCTGTTTGACTGTTCCTCTGCTACAGCCTCTGAGCTGTTTATTACTGGGGGACAGAGAGAGAGAGAGAGAGAGAGAGAGAAAAGGGGGTTGCAGTGGGAGGGAATGGGAGGAGAAGGGAGAGATAGAGCGAGAGACAAAGGGAGAGGGAGATCGGGAAGGAGAAAGAGAGTGTGTGTGTGTGTGTGTGTGTGTGTGTGTGTGTGTGTGTGTGTGTGTGTGTGTGTGTGTGTGTGTGTGTGTGTGTGTGTGTGTGTGTGTGTGTGTGTGTGTGTGTGTGTGAGAGAGTGTCCTCAGGTGCTGTACAGCTCTAATGAGGCCATTCTTACCCGTAGCTTGTGACTTTGTGTGCTCACCACCTTCCCCTGCTGTACCACATCCACTGGACACTCATTTATAGAGCAGTCCGCCTTGTGCCTGAGCCAGTCCTCATAACCCTGGGAGAGGTGGAATGCAAAGGAAGAGAGGACAGAGAGAGGTTGGAGAAGGAACAGAATATAGGTTAGAGTGCAGAGAGAAATGGGGACAGAATGCAGTGAGAGCGAATGCGAGTGCAAGAGTGAGTGAGTGAGTGAGTGAGTGAGTGAGTGAGTGAGTGAGTGAGTGAGTGAGTGAGTGAGTGAGTGAGTGAGTGAGTGAGTGAGTGAGTGAGTGAGTGAGTGAGTGAGTGAGTGAGTGAGTGAGTGCGTGCGTGCGTGCGTGCGTGAGAAAGAGAGAGAGAGAGAGAGAGAGACAGAGGGGGGTGAGAGGGTGAAAGTCGTACACGGTAATTAATTAGCGTTGTTCCCCGCGCTTGGTGACCCGTTTCCTGGATCTCAAGCCAACATGTCATGTTTTAGATTTATGTCCCAATAAAGTCCAGGCTTCCTTTAGCCAGGAGAGCTTCATCTATCACTGATAGTATCCCATCCCTCAGCACCGCCATGCAGTGGAGAGGAAGCCTCCCTCGAGGGCGCCGGATACTCAGCCAGAGCGATTAACACAGGAGACCATTCATTATCATATTTCTCACATCGCCAGACATATTCAATAGTGTGTCCTCTGCACTGAGAGAGGAATGTACATGTGGGTTGCAGGGCACGGTAGAACGAGCATGTGTGTGAGAGTTTCTTTGCGTGGGTACAGTAATGTGTGTGTGCGCGTGCATCTCTGTGTATGCATGCCTATGGAAGCACATTAGAGGCCGGGAGTTGTGTATAGGGGCCGGGCTGTCACGATTACAAATTTAAGTTGACGATGAATTATCACTCAAATAATTGCGATTAACGATTTAATTGTGTTTCTGTCGTTGAAAATGAATGGAACATTATGAATAAAAAAATTACATTTCTGTTTGGCTTTTAGCTTTCGTAAACAGAAGTTGCACAGGGCAGATATGACAAATAACACATAATTATTTTATACTTAAAAATAAACATTAATAGTGGAAATAGCTGATCTGCTATTTCCACTATTTTTGATTTTTTTTTTAAATATATGACATTTTTTAACATGGAATTGATTATGAGTGTGTGTGTGTGTGGGGGGGGGGGGGGGGGTTGAGTGTGTCCTACCTGTTTTATGGAGGTGACAGTGATAACGAAGAAAAGGGGCAGTCCACTGGTGATAGGGCTGGTGGGGGTGTCGATCATAAGCTGCAAAGCAGAGGAGGAAGGGAGGCAGACGGAGGGTGAAGACAGAGAATGGAAAGAAGAGAAGCATCTGACAAAGAACTAGACATAGAACTACTCAATGTTAATTTAAAACTAGCAGTGTGCAAATGTAACCAAATCCACCCATTATGGATCCATTTGATAACATTTAAATGCAAAAATATATATATATTTTTTTACTGTACAGATTATTCTCACTGTGACTTCACATACTGTCTTCAGCACACTCACCTGGACCAAAAAGATGCCCAGGAAGTAGAAGTTTGCTATCCTTCTGAACTGCTCAAACAGGTTTTTGGGAATGAAGTTCCAGAAGGTGTACTGGGGGGCAGAACAAGAAATATTTACTCTCAGACATGCCAGAGAGGAAATAGAACCAGAAGGTGGAATAATGATACATTGTCACTTTTCTTTTTTTTACCACAAGAAGACAAACTGTTATGTCAGAGCCCGTCCCAGACAGCCTCTATTAATATGCAGCTATGACATGCGTCCGTCTGTGTCATCTGATTCCCGACGACGGCAAGGCCGTCAGACAGACTGGATGCTTGTCTGATGGTGTTTACGAGAAGTAATGTCATGTCATTGACCAAGTGATTCAGGAGTAGCTGATGTGGTTGCCATAGACCACCATAGTTTCCCAAACAGTGAGTGGGTCGGGACCCAATTGTGGGTCGTGAAACGATTTTTGTGGGTCACGAGTGAAATTCCCCCCTTTTCAATGTTTTCTTTATTTCAAAATATTTTCAAAACATAAATACAAAATATTCGGAGTTTTTCATACATTAAAGAGAAATTCATTAAAATAAGCGAAAATTATGGATTCACGCGAAAATTTGAGCTTGTAGATCTGCTAATTTCACTAGTTTGGGTCCCTGGCAAATGTCAAATTTCTCTTTCGGGTCTTGAGCTAAAACGTTTGGGAACCACTGCCAGAGACTGTCAAGAGCACTGGAGCTGCAGGCACGCTCACCTTGGAGGAGACAATGTGGTTGTCGGGGTACCGCTGAGGGATGTAGGCCTCAGCCCCCGGAGGAGGCTCCTTGTGACCGATGTACACTGTCCGGTTGTCCACCCAGATCTCCTCCCCCACACACTGAGAGAGAGAAAGAATGTGGGGTTACTTCGCACCTTCCAATCAGTGTTGTTCTGTCACAACTCATAACCTACTTACTATTATTGTACAGTGACCATCACAGGAATGCACTCTGAACAGCTCACACAGATACCAACCTACATGACTGCCAGCTGCCTCTCTAGTCTGTCATAATTTCGCTGAATGTAGATTACTATTCTTTTTTTTTAAGGTTTACTTTACAATGATATGAAAACAATACAAACACCAACGAAAAATGACACAACAATAAACAAAGACAAAAAAAGGACAAAAAAGAACAACAAAACAATGTTAAAATAAAAATTACAAAAAAGAACCAAACATAATACTACACTTACTTATAACCTTTATGGGGGTACATAGTCAACCTTTGCTTTTCTTTGCCTCACGTCTCTCCTTTGTTGAATTTATACATTAACCATTTTTCCCATCTTTATTGAAAGAGATTTTCCTTTATTTTCAGTTTGTATGTTAAGCTTTCCATGTCTTGAATGTTGTCTATGGTGGTCCGCCACTGTTTATAGTCTGTTATGTCAGTCTTGCGCCAGTTCTTGGTGATCGCTTTCTTTCCAGCAACCAGGACGATCTTGACCAAGTATTGGTCTCCTGCATGTACAGTTCCTTCAATGTGTCCCAGGTATAGTACAAGACATGAATGGAGAATTTAGTATCCTAAAACCTCACATATACCCACACATGTGTATGATATCCCAGAAAGGCTGTATTTTTATACAACTCCAAAATGTGTGTATGGTTGGGATCAATGTGGTCACACATTTTCCAGCATGGCTGTTGAATTAATTTGTTTACTTTTAATTTGGAGAGATGAAGTATCGAATTTGGTTCTTCCAGGTAAACTCCCTCCATCCCTTTGATTGAGTTGTAGTCTGATGTATTTCCCACATGTCATACCCAAGGGGCAAGTCTTGGATATTTACAATGAGCCCAACACGGAAGCTTATGAATGGTCAGAGTGGCGCTGTTTTACCCTGCGCCGACCTGCGGTGTCAGAAAGAATTTATTTTAACGCAAGTGAATGGGTTTTTTGACAAACTTTAGACTAGATTTTCTTACCGTAATAAAACTTGTCATAAATTCTATATGCTTCCAGTCGCTAGTTTAAAGTCTCCTTTCAATCATCAGGATATGCGTTTTGCTAAATTATGGTCCCATTTATTTTAAAATTTACGATAAAGTAGGCTATTCTCTAGGAGGGGCGGGATGATTTGATTGACAAGCTACACAACCAATAGCATTCATTCCCCGCCCCCGCTCCTGATTGACAAGCTACCCAACCAATAATGGTCTGGTCTCATTCTGCAGGATATGACGCGATATGACGCGATATTGAAAGATGACGGACCTACAGTCTTGGAACAATCGGCTTCATTTTCGGTCTGTAGAAAGCAGGGGAGTGGCTTTGTCCTCACCCAGCTCTTTTTCCCATTTATTCTTAACATATATTGTTGAATGATTCCATCAAACAGGAGCACAATATAGACACAGCTCTGGGTATAACTTCACCATATGCCCGTACAAAGAGATTTATTATAGGATGTATTTCATCCTCAGCTTTTTTTATTTACTTAGTGTAATAATCTCTCAACTGTAAATATGAGTTTTTTAAATCTTCAAAACTTCTCATTTCATAGATTACTATTCTTACTGTATGTAAATGTTGGTTTAATGCACGAAATAAAATCTATGCTGTATGTATAATATAAATACTAAACATTTAGTGTGTGCGTGCGTGCGTGTCACTATTTCTCAGCATCCATCAAATCAAGTAAAATAAATTCCTCATGCATTTAATTTACAGACATACCGATTCTCACTCCCTCCTAATTGTGATAATGCCAAAAAGCAGAATGTTACATAATACTTCCCTAAATAACTTTTGTCACTACTCTGATCCTACTTCAAGGACATGAAAGTCGAGTGCAGTATGAATGTACTGTGTGTTTGTTGATGTGTGTAGGTGGGCTCAGCTCTGAGGCATCAGAGCATGGAGTTACAGCATAGTTTAAAAACATTAGTTCTTCATGTGCAAAATATATTTTTTAAAGATTTTAAGTCCTGTCTATCTGTTTTATTGGGCAGCCTAGTAGTGCACAGATAGGAGAGGTGTGGGTGGGGGTCAATTGGCATACTAAATTGGGAGAAAATAGGGTTAAATTATTATTTTTTTGGCTACTCTAAATTTAAAAATGGGCAGGTGGAGATAGAGACTATAACGAAGTGCAACATGTACATGCCAGGAGTCGTTCTAGGTAGATGCTGAACTAAACAAACAACCAAATCTAGAGAATTTTACATCAGACCTCCTCAGGAAATCCAATGAGGAGGAGCATAACGCTATGAACATCACTACTGGGTGCTGATTAAAAAACAATTAATTGAACAGTATGCAGTCTCTGTTAACGTTTCTATATTTGAAGAGAGATAATATGATGACATTCAACACCGTCTTGAGCAAGATTCAAACTCAGGATATTGCGAATATTAGGTCAAGTGAGCCACCAGGAGACACTCTCCTATTATGGTGTTGATATGAATGGATGATGATTGGATATCAGATCATGCATAAGCATTTATTTTGTCAGCTGTTGTCATGACCTCATCATTACACCAAGTTGAATATACCCAGAAGAACGCTGTACAACCCATCTCACCATCCATCAGGCTCACAGAAGCACAATCAAATCGAGACATCATATGGCACAGAATAATGCCAGTGAGCAACTAATACATTGAGAAAGTTATAGCTGCTGTGCAGCAATGGGACCTCGGACAGGAACTCCAACATCTCAATGTCACTAAAGACTAAGCTTCAGACCTCCCAAAACAAACTGATTCGACTACTTCTTGGCCTGGGGCCCATGACCCACCTTTTTACAAAACATTTTGCAAGCCTAGGATGGCTCAGGGTAGAAGACAGGGTTAAGCAATTAAAAATGGGATTGGCTTTCAAAATAGTCAATGCGACTTTTCTGTCAATGCCCCAACTACCCGACTCGCTCACTCTGACCAAAAAAAGTGAGCGACACCCACAGCCACAATACTAGAGAAAGCGACAACAACGATCTGGTAACACCCACCTATAGAACAAACATGGGTAATGTCTCCTTCTACAGCACCGCCACCCAAGTGTGGAATGCCCTGACACCATCCCATAAAACAAATGTGGATCACACTGGTCTCCTTTAAAACAGGCCAGAAAATCCACCTTTCAGGAGGCCAAAGGGGGAGGTAAATATCAACCCTGCCCCTTTTTAGCCGCTAGCAGCGCGGCGGCTCTACAAACAGCCTCAGACATCATCATCCGCGACATGTTTTCGCGACACCTATTTGTCTATTGGCTGTCCTGGCTGTCCTTCACTACTTTACAGCCAATAGGGAGACACTACTTTAAACCTAATGGACGGCCAATGGACGGCCGTCTTTTGCAGCACCCGCCTCCCCTCGCAGCACCTCCCCTCCGTCTCCATCTGGCCCTCTCCCAAGTCCCTCTCTCTCTCACACACACACGCGCGCGCGCTCTCTTTCTCTCTCTCTATCTCTCTCTCACACACACCAGCTCCGGCGAAAACAGCCAATCTACAAGCTCACAACGGCTGCATGCAACGTTGCATTCAACTGTCTGTGCTGATGCGTTAGCAACATGCTTCTCTCTCTCTCTCTCTCTCTCTCTCTCTCTCTCTCTCTCTCTCTCTCTCTCTCTCTCTCTCTCTCTCTCTCTCTCTCTCTCTCTCTCTCTCTCTCTCTCTCTCTCTCTCTCTCTCTCTCTCTCTCTCTCTCTCTCTCTCTCTCTCTCTCTCTCTCTCTCTCTCTCTCTCTCTCTCTCTCTCTCTCTCTCTCTCTCTCTCTCTCTCTCTCTCAAATAGGGCTAAAGTGGTTAATGTATGTTTTATAATGTAATAATTTATATCTGCAAAGTAACTAGTAACTCAAGTTTTCAAACAATTGTAGTGGAGTAAAAGTACAATATTTGCCTCTGAGATGTAGTGGAGTACAAGTACTGAAAACTGGAAATACAACAGTAAAGTGAACAATACCTCAAAATTGTACTTAAATACAGTACTTGAGTACATGTACTTACTTTACACCACTGCTGACATGCCTGTCTAAGACAAGTCCCAGAGTATTCCTAAAACTGTATATATCTGTAGGCTATTTTTATTTATTTATTATTGTCCATTTTATTTTCTTGCTTAATATTTTCTTTTCTTCATTATATCAATTATGTGTAGAACAATCTGTGGTACAAGTTCCAACAACATTTAGCTGCTTGTATCTTTATGAGTCCGTAACAAATAAAGCTTCTTGAATTCTGCACAATTCTAATGTTGTAATTCACTGCAGAAGGACTTGTTTTGTACCACAATAGGTAGGCTAATCCTATACCAGTTACTTATTTTTATTTTAATGTTAAGACATTTATGCTTGAATGACAGTGATTAGGCCATAACATGTTACAGCACTATAAAAAAAACAAGAAATGACAAAGTCATAATATAGCCGCAAAATGTCATATTGAGGTATGCCATTTTTTGGCAGAGTTCTTCTACATTGCAGTATTGATACTTTCACTTGAGTAGTTGGGGGGGGCACACACACACAATACAGCTGCTAATAATATGACTGTCAAATCATATTTATTCTTGTTTTCTTTCAAAAGGACATATATTTTTTCAAAAAAGTAGTAGAGTAGGAAGAAAGAGGAAGGAGAGAAACGGCAAAAGATCATGGAAGACAAATACAGGAGGGATGATTATTTTGATCATTAAACCTTTTAGTAACATGCCTCTAATTCCACCACATGTCTTTCTTATTTAGACTGAGTTGGCAGTGCCCAGATCCTTGTGATTCAAAGGTGAGCACTCTACCAACTGAGCTACCTAGACACACAACTGCCTAGTTAGTTACTGTTTAGTACATGTATTTAATGAGAAGAAGAAAAATAACCAAAGCATATTGAAGCGTATTGTTATGGGAATCTTCTGCAGGGTTGTGCTTTCACCTCCTCACTGTCTCGTACATTACTCGAGCCTGCCAGTTATATACCACAGTATAAAACTAACTAATTTACACGCCTCATAATGAGAACATTTCTTAAATTAAAATATGTTTGTCTCTAATCCACACAGCTCAATGCCAGAGTCATTCACATCTTATTCTGATCATCTGATCATCCAAGGCTAAAACTCAACTTTAGTCTAGACACCAAGTGCAAGTTGTGATTGTGAACTCGCTGAGCTACAAACAATTCCGTTCTCAAGACAACTGATTTTACTCTTAGACACAACTCATTTTAGAGTTTTGTTTTCCTTATAAAGTTGAATCCATTTGTTTTTCTTTCCCCCCTTTGTAAAGCCACCTTGAGTACTTAGATAGAAAATCTCTATTTAAATCTGACATATTATTATTACTATACTACACTTCATGTAGACAACATAGAGCAGCATAGCTGCCTGGTTCACCAATGATCATGATTATTAATCGACGATTACAATATTAATCAAAATAATCAGGATTATTATTTTAGCCATAATCGTGCAGCCCTACCTCACTGTGAGTTTGTTTGTTTATTATGTGGAAACAACAAACCACTCCTCACCATCAAAAAGGTCTGCGTTGACAGAGTGCTTTGAGGGAAGCTACCACAGATATTTTATTAGTCCTTAATTAAACAGACCTGGTGGGCAGGTCTGTAACAGGGCTCTCCAAGGAACGTCAAAAGTTGTTTCCAGTTGGCTTTCCCTGTGCCTCCAAAAGGCTTTAGCCTGAGTGGGCAGTGTATGAGCACAGCGTTTGGCAGAGTACTGTGCCTGACACAGCTCAACGCATAAGCATTGACCATTAGCAGAAAGTTCTGCAACAAACATTTCAGTGGAAACAGTGGTCTTGCATAGAATTACTGCAGAATTACAGTTGTATTGTAGCTTACATTGTATCTTTTATTATCTATTCTTCTAGCAGATGATGCAGTGACAATTACTCCTTACGTTTTTATGAGAAAGAAATCTCAGTAACTTGGATTCCCTGATGTAATTAGAATCAGAGAAACTAGGCTATTAGGCCTATATCTCTACTGTAGTAGTTCAGTTATTAAACACATGAATACTGACACTCCTCTGGAGTATACAGTGTCAAATTCATAACTGGCCGAGCCTAGTTTAAAAACGAAAGCCACTGGAGACCATGAGCTCAGTTTGTACACTCATCCACACTGATCACCAGGCATTTGGCAGCCGGATAAAAATAGACATCAAGCCAATGGACTGGCCGACTTGAGCTCCCTCCAAAACATTAGGGGAACAACATGACCCAGAGAGACACAGAGAGAGAGAGAGACAGAGAGACACAGAGAGAGAGAGAGACAGAGAGACACAGAGAGAGAGAGACACAGAGAGACACAGAGAGAGAGAGAGAGAGAGAGAGAGAGAGAGAGAGAGAGAGAGAGAGAGAGAGAGAGAGAGAGAGAGAGAGAGAGAGAGAGAGAGAGAGAGAGAGAGAGAGAGAGAGAGAGAGAGAGAGAGAGAGAGAGAGAGAGAGAGAGAGAGAGAGAGAGAGAGAGAGAGAGAGAGAGAGAGAGAGAGAGAGAGAGAGAGAGAGAGAGAGAGAGAGAGAGAGAGAGAGAGAGAGAGAGAGAGAGAGAGAGAGAGAGATAAAGAGACAGAGGAGTTGAGAGAGAAAGAGCAAGAGAGCGAGAGAAAGAAAGAAAGCAAGAAAGAAAGAAAGAAAGAAAGAAAGAAAGAAAGACAGTAAATGGTGGATAAATAACCAAATGAGATAGGTACTTAAATTTCATGACATAAAAAGAGACTGGCACAATAAAAATCTGAAATGAGAAATGAGACTCAAGAGAAACCGACAGACAGGTGGTTGGCTGAGAGACCCTGTGAAGAAAAAACAGAGACAGTAATAGCTAACATGATGACAGGATGATCTATGACTCACTGCGAGAACAGAGTTAAGGAGATATGAGAGACATACGCCAAAACAACACCCTATACCACCATTCCCGTAGCCCAGATAGTTGTGCGTTTGAGTGTATGCAACGGGCATTCAGTCAGACCAGCACTTTGTGATTAGAAAAGAAAAACAAAAATAACTCCATGTTTCACCTCTGCGACAAGTTACAGAGGGAGAGGGAGAGGCCGAGGCCGAGGGAGAGGGAGAGGGAGAGGAAGAGAGAGAGAAAGCTTGTGTAGACCAGTTTTGTGGAGATGCTGTACTATCCACAGTAGATGTTAGGCCAAAAGGACATGGATATAAAATTGCACAGTGAACCTTGTAGCTAACCAGCCGGTTTACGGTTTCTAACATCCACTGCCTGCCCCCCCTCTTTTCTCTCCCTTACTCTCCTCCTTCCATTCACATCCGCTTGTCTTTCTCCGTTCCACTCTCTTCACCTCTCCTCAGATCTTCCTGGCACTGTGTGCTCCGACGACAATGTGACTGCGGGAGAGGAGAGGTACGAAGACAGAGAGAGAGAAGAAAGCTTTGTGGTCTATAGCTATCTGATCATTAATCTGCCGCGATCCGTATCAAACCCTGGCCCACTGTTCCATCTTCCTTTTTGCTGCTCCATCAAACAGAGTGGCTGGCTGGTTGAACAAAGGGCATGGAGGCTTTGTCTTTATTAATCACACTAAAATGGCCAGCGAGTGAAGATGCTGATGTTACATCATCACCTGCAACACAGGGAGGAAGTCAGCTTGGAATTGGATTGGAAAAGAAATGGTGGACTTGAAGTCAGAGCTGGGCTTGCAACATGTCAACACCATGACCTCGGGAAAGTATCCGTGTAACTACTTTAACCATTATTTTATACTTTAGCTATTCAAAAATATTGTGCAAATCTTTGAATATATTTATAAACATTTTCTACTCAAATATTTGCTTCTGGGGGTCCCTGGAACTAAATGTTTTGAGATGAGGGTCCACAACCACATACATATCATTTTTGGGGTCCTTGACATGAAAAAGTTTGGGCACCACTGATGTGATACAGCAACATAAGTATTTAAAAAAACTGTTAGGATTTAGAAGACATTTGTAGAATCGGCCTCAGATCTTAATAGGTTAACCGGTTGCTCTCTTCAAAGATGCATTATTATTGAGTGTGTGCACAACACACACACTCGATAATGCTAGTCAAGAGTAGCTGTCACCGACTCTGTAGATTATTCTTTTTGACACCTTTCAGATGATAAAAATGTTTTATTTGCCTTGACTATGATGTATCTCCATCATGCTGTATCTACTGCACTTTTCTTTCCTTGCCCTGTAACCTGCTGTATTGTCTTTGGTGCCTGAATTTCCCAAGCAGGATCAATTAAGGTCTCATCTTAGATAGCACATGAACCTAATGTGGACTCAAACTGCATTATGATTTAGTTTGATTTTGATATCAACTTGTATTATTGCTTCAGAGGTGTTTTCACAGAGCAGCTACTGTACATCTAGTAGTCCGGTTGAGATCTTAATGACAATAGCCTATGTGTAATACTGGAAACTGCCTGCCATTTGATGGAGCTTTAATGGAGAACATTTTTAACAATGAAAGCCTCAATGGAAATTTAACCCCCGAACCCTACTGGTGCTATACTCTTTTAAGCTGCACAAGACAGATTACATACACTGACCACAAAGACATTCACCATCCGAGCAAACCATCATATCCCATGGTGTCTAGCTCATTACTAGCAAAGGGGGATAATAAAGGTATCCACCATTAACTGGGCTGATTAAACGGTCCTGTCTGATCCCTCCTCCACTATATCACGCTGCCCTGTGGTGCCACAGACCATGTTAAGCAGGTATCCTTCATTAACCCACAAATTCAGTTCCCCTGACTGGGTTCTTCCTTAATGAAGTAGTCTCATTAACGAGGCAGGGGACACGGAAACATATTCATGGCATGCTTACACAACACACAGATGTATGTACTCAGTACTGTAATAGAGTGCAACAGTCGCCGCCATGTTTTATACCGGCGTAGGTTCCAGAGGTAGAAATCCCATAAATTTCTTCATAGACGTTTCAGAAAATCCGTAAGAGTTTTTTAGCCTGAACATTATATTTACTATTATTGCTACTACTTGCATCTCCCTCTCTGTCTCCCCCGACACGGTCGAGGCAGATGGCCGCCCACCCTAGAGCCTGGGTCTGCCTGATGTTTCTTCCAGTTAAGGGGGGGGTTTTCACATATAAAGTGTCTTGAGACAACTTGTTGTGATTTGACACTTTAACAAAATTTAATTGAACATTTATATAGTAACACAAGCTCCACCAATCAGAGACGTCACAGCTAACACATTAGGATTGTGGGTAGTGAAGTATTTCTTGCGAATCAAACTTTGATTGCATACAGACGTGTGGCTTCTACAGGAGCACAGCATAAGCATATAGCATTGTTTTACAACCAGGAGCCTTGTGGCAAGTCTCCACTGGATTTTTACGACACTATAATATAGGCCGGTCACAATTATCACCTAATCGCAATGATTTGAGATAATCGCAGTTATTTTTTGCATAATCGCCATAATCATTTCCATGCTAAAAATCATCATAGAATAGAAGATTTAAGATAGAAGAATTTCAAAAATAGTGGAAATAGCAGATCTGCAAGCTTAAAACACGCTTTGAGCCTGTAGATCGGCTATTTCCACTGTGTTATTTGTCATATCTGCCCTGTACACCTTTTTCTTCACGAAGCCTAAAAGCCAAGGAAAAAAAAAATGTTCCAATAATGTTCAATGTTCGACAGTTAAATCATTAATCGCAATTATTTGAGAGACAATTAATCGTCAAGTAAAATGACATAATCGTGACAGCCCTAAATATAGCTGATAAAATCCTCTACGGAGAATAGGAAAGGGATTTTTACTTCCGGAAACTCACTGTTGAGCACTACAGATATATTTATGTTTTACATTTAAACAGTAAAAATTACAAATGATACAGAAACAATGTCCTTCAGCTGCCGCAAACTAAAGGACATTAATTAGTATTTTTTCACTACACTGAAATGAATGAGAAATTGAATACAAAATGACATTGTATTGACTCACAAGTCACAACACTTGAAGACCCAACATTATCAGATTCTGATCCATGCAAACATCATATCAGGAGCTCTCAGGAGATTTCTATTTGTATAGTAAGCAAAGCAAAGTTTGTTGTTTACCCAGGGTGTTGGACTAAGTGCGGAACTTATTTACAGCCAGACCCTGCATGGAAGCCTTGCTCAAGGGCTATTCAGCGGTGATTCATGATTGATGTGATGAATTGGGGAATCGAACTAGGGACCTTCCGGTATCAAGGCCGCCCCTCTAACCACTAGGCCACCGCTGCCACAATTGATTAGTGCACATAGACACCATAGACATCCATGTTTCTCACCTGCCATTCATCACCATAGCAACACAGTATGCAACCATAGACAGAGACTAAGTATGAAAGTTCATACTAGCCCATGACACACTATATAATACTAGGCAATGGGAATACAAAGGATTTTGTCATTACCACTTTTCTCATCATCACATAACATATGGTGGTGTGTTCTGCTATTGGCTCAGTGCTCAATGCTCGTCAATGATAGCTTGGGCTGAAATGTGGCTTCTAAATACTAAGCAATAAAGCCCAATCATAACAATATTTTTTTATATAACCAGACATAAATTTGAGAAAGAACTATTAGCACTGTTTAAAATCTATAACAAGAAAGAGATTGTCTTCTTTGGTCTACTGGCTGCGCAAAAAAAGGTTTGGCACTGATCGGTCCAGCAGTTTGCGAGATAAGTTTGGATTTCAAAGACACACACAGACAGGGGCAAAAACATCATCTCCATCCCTGTTCGTCGGCCTGGCGGAGATAATAAAAGGCGTATTCAAATATGATGGTAAATATTGCCTTAACTATTGGCACTGAATAGAATTTAACACAAGCAGCCCTTTACAATGAGTTAATTAGACCACACCCACAAGACCTGTATTCTTTTATTCTGTGTTTTTTGCCATCATTTCTTAATGTGAATGTGATCAAACGGTTGCATAAGTCTCCAATCCCGCTGTGCTACAGTACGTCTGTCCTCTTTTCTATCTCCTATTCTATGGTTAACACTTAAAACTGAGAACATGCTAATATGCTCCCTTGAAATGTTAACCTGGAATGGAACCTCTGTGTACGAGCTATGCTGTATGGCAAACAAATCTCATACTAGTCTCAACTCAAGCCAACACAAACAAAACAAAAAGCACATGGCAAAGCGCAGCTTGAACCAAACACAGGCACCGTTTGTCTGTTTGTCACCTTTGTCAGCTTTTCTCTTCACCAAGGTTCAATTTTGGGGGCAAGCGAACAGGAATATATAGACTAATCTACCAAGCTAAGCTGTAAAAGCAAGACACATGACTCACAGTTCTGTAAACCCTAGAAAGGCTCTTACTTTATTGTATGGCTGCATAATTCTGCAAAAGATTTTCCAGCGAGCAACACAGCAAGTCATATGACAAGACAAATTTAGGCTTAACAAGCTTTAGGTCCGCTCAGAACTCCCTCCCTGACACTGTCTCAGATCAGAGGGAAAGCTCAGACCTATATCTCACGCCTCTTATTCGGGGCTGTTTACACAAGACTCATTATTAATCCATATAGTATACATATAGAGCAGACAGGATTAGAAGAGGGGAGGGATTAGCCTTAAGTCGTGAAAAGAATGTTCATGTCACCGGTGCCAATCAAAACCTCATTATCACTGGCCATTATTTAAAAGGTCAGATGATGTGCTTTAGATTAAAGGACACGTGAATATTGCCTTAATTAGCCATCGCTCATTTTTACTGTGAACCACAACCTCCACACAAACACACACACAGACACACACACCATACTTCTCATCAAAATGATGACATCATGCAGTGTTATGAGAGCGCCTGCATAGCACCAGTCTGAAGCATCACATCAGAGCTATTATTACCAGATAATAAAAGGCAAGCAACAGGAGGAGGGACTGAAGTCAGTCAGTGGTCACACATAAACCAAGGCACCTGCCAAACCATTAAGTTAACACGTACAGTACACATCTGGTCAAAGCACGGGAAGTTCCTTTACAGATGAGAAATGCATTCTTTGTTTGATTCTCTTACTGTCCTCTTTCTTGACCTGTGCTCAGTTGAGTAAATTAGCAGAATACTGTAATACTGAGGAACTGGCAGAAATGACTTATGATTATTCCCTTAAAAAGTTCAAACCATTTTAAAATCTATTTTTGCGCAATATCTCCATAGAAGGGAGACGTGACTACTTATCGGAAAAGACATGCAATGCTCCGAGCGAGCTGTGCTGTGATAAACATGGAACAACAATTATCTTTTCCTTGACATGAAATGGGAAATAATAATAAACAAACCACGGACTGACCAAAATCCGAAGTATTCCCAAAGGGGCTTTTTAGATTGCTGAGAGTGCACTCACTTTCTCTGCGGCCGAGTTGGGTTGTGAACTCTCTGCATCATTCACCCATGGTTGTTGTTATCATTCGCTCATTTCAGCATGACCCACATTTCATTTTCAATCAATGAAAGTGATGTTGTGTGACTCCTGTCCATCATGCAGTATATTCAGTGCAGCGGACCAGGCCAACACGAGAACAAGACAGCCTGCTGCTTTAGTTTTTTCACAATCTAATGTCTGCTTCTTTTTACTTTACAATTTGATTATATAATCACATTTTGAAAGTTTGTTGACAACACACACACACACACACACACACACACACACACACACACACACACACACACACACACACACACACACACACACACACACACACACACACACACACACACACACACACACACACACACTTAAATTTGCAATGCTAGCACTGCCATCATGAATAGATTTAGGTTATTACCCAACATACTGTCCCATACACTTTGCTACCTACAAATTTACTAAAATTCATGTTTGTCACTGCTCAATCTACAGACAGTGCCATTTCAGGGACTCAGATGAAATACGGCTGCCAACAGAATGCAATTTGATCACTCCAATGTTTCAGTCCCAGGCTGTATTTCCGTTACTGCACAACATATTGCCTCTTAAAACGAATGTGTCCTTGTCCTGAGAATGTCATTGTGTTGTATTTTTATTTCAGAGGTAAATCATTTGCCACACTTGGGCATGATGAAGCTCTGTACATCAGTTCAGCACCCCCCATATTGAATTCTGGTTCACTATCAGTCAGTGTGTGAACACTTTAGGAATATCTCCATGTCAAACCATGAACTACTGTCCCACTAAAGTTAGCTGCTATCTGAGCCTGCATGGCCTGCAGTGGTTCTCAACCTGTGGGACACGGACACGGACGCACACGCACACGCATACACACACACACACACACACACACACAGGGCCAATCTAACCTTGTTTCACCATTGTGCAAACTTGTAAAAGTGATTGAATAGGCGTTTTACTTCAGTGCTCGAGTTTAATTTGATGCAGCGGCAGTGCCATTACCTCACTACCGGCCTACGGGCCAAAACGGAGGACTTAAAATATGTACATTATAGTATAGTCTACTGTACTCATTTAGATTTAAGGAATGAACATATTGCGCTCATCCTCATGATCAATAAGAGATAAAACACTGAAGCATAAAGATGAAATGACTGCTGTAGACAGAGTTGTCTCACATCCAGGAAAAAATGCTCATCCACAAATCTACACTCTAACACAAAATCTCTGCATCATCTGAAATAGATTAGTATTGAGCAGCTGCTGTGTTTCTGTCTATCACAAGCAGAACCCAAGTGGGGGATGACTATACTGTGATATATGATATATTTAATGTAATGCTTTAACCCGATGGAAGTGTGTAAGCTTGTAAGGTAGACAGTCAAATTTTGTGTTGTGTAGTACACTGCCTTACAAGCTTATAGAACTAGTCTGGCTAATACATATATTCATAAAATCGCAATTTAGGCATAAATTGATTCTGCTGACTCACTTTGGGGAATAGGCTGTCTCAGGTGATTGACAGTGTTATGAGCAGATACAGGAAGCATACGCAGCATAACTTCTTTACACAGCTCTGTCATTATCAAGTGGACAAAATCAGAAATAGGTTATGCTTTCACTGCTGGAGAGTGACAAATTTGCCTGAGGAAGGTCTACACAACCAAAACGTTGCTTCACATTAAACTTTACTCTAGACCGTGCATGTGGCAGTGTGGGCATATCTTTTATTGTAGATGTGTGTGATGTAGACTTATATTGTCTTATATTGTCAAAATTAAGACTAAATACTCGAGACCTCAAGATTTGCAAAATATATCCACATGCTTTTGCTCAGAAGCCAAGCTAACCATACAGTAGTTATTAGTTAATGCTGAATTGTAGAATATTTACAAATGGTCCAAGTCCCTTTATAGGGGAGGTGTTGTAAAGACAAAGATAGCACTAACATTATAGGCTACATTAATAACATTCCCTCCATTTTAACTTTGATATTGGAACAAAGGAATTAATGTCCACATGCACACCACACCATGTTACCATGGCAAAATAATCAACAACTGATGTAAGAAGAAAAGGATGGACAGCGTAATGACAAATGAGGGGCGTGTTCAATGACCATGTCTCTCTTCCTCACTAGTGGATATGATTTCCCTTGACATTTGCCCTGGTGGAGCAGACCGTCATACACTGTACACCCACTCACCCACTTCCAGCACACAGAAACACACGCATATACACTCACTCAACACTCACTTAAACATGCTTCTGCCTACCTCTGGCATACAGCAAATACTTAAAAGTACAACCGTTCACAGAGAAACACAGGTGCTCGGGTGTGTGCGCACAGTCTGGTGATTATTTCACAATACTTAAAGAAGTTTTCTGGTCAGGTGGTCAGAGATAGGGCAAATATAAATAAAAATATATATCTAAACCGATATTTAGAATCAATAACAGACTTAATCTTTCTCATGCAGGTTTGTTGTACAATAGTGGCGTACAGAAATAGTGACAATAGCAGGTCTACAAGCACACAACGCTTCACATCAAAGTTTTTTTTGCTAATCGTTCATTAAATGTAATCGAGGCCAAAGCTTGAAATAATCGTGATATTGATTTAAAGTCATATCACCCAGCCCTATAGTCAGAGACACACTACACTCTGTATTGGCAGATGTGTTGACAACCCAGTGGTGTGTCCAGTCTGAGGACTGTCCAGGCCGTAACTGGTCCTGTCAAGTGTCATGCCTGCTTCCCTCTATGCCTTCTTTCTCTAATTCAACCGCCCACTGGCCAGCTGGTTCCTGTCCTGGCAGATAATCACAGGCCACTAATGGCACTGGCCTTTTGAACGGTCGGGCGAACCGGTAATATGGCTCGAGATCAGCATCATCAACACTGTCATTAATACAGATCATTTCCTGCTCAGAGACAATCAAGAACATTCGTTAGAGATGCTGATTAGCCCCCAAGAGTCCTGCCTATCTGAGGCTACAGTATGATGGTGTTGTGGCACTGAATGTGTCAATATCTCTATGTTGCTCTGCATGTCTCTCATTAACCACTTGAACCCCAGCATCCATATTCTGGGAGAACATTAAAATCGCAACTGTAGATCAGCTATTTTTGGCAAAGAGATTGGGTGTGGATGGGAAAAAAAGTGGTCCAGGTACAGAGCCAACTCAGGGTCCAGTTTACTAAGTCTAGAGGGTTTAAGTGGTTAATGCTAAATGGCTGGAGGTGTTTCATGTTCATGTTTTATGGTCATATTCTCCCCTGTAAAATCCACATGTGTGGCTATACCAACTATTGCTGCAGAATGGGGGTCAGAACAGTCAAAGAAAGCCCCCCCCCCTGTTAGTCAGGCTACTACTGCTATCTAAATAAACTGATGGATGTATACAGTTTATCATCAAGGCAGCTTAATTGGGCCAGCCAAGTTCATTTCTATTCTACACACCCTCCCACCCGTCACTGCATCTGGATTAACTAGCACATTCCCTATTCAGGTTGCAAACAATGTGTAAAGCCCCATAGTCAATGACCAGTGGAGCAACTCGGATCTAATGTCTAATGTCTATCATGAAAAATAATCAAAAGCCACGTTTCCAACACAGTCACAATAGGTTATGGTTTGGGTCTGTGGTTCACAAACTTTTTAGCTCAAGACCCAAAAGAGAAATTTGACGTTTGACCGTTACCTAAGCTAGTGAAAATAGCAGATATACAAGCTCATGATGTGAGTTTGTGAGCTTGTAGCTCGGTTATTTTCACTCGTTGTTTTCTTTATTTTATTTTGAAAGATCATTTAATTTTTCATTAATCCATGAAAAAAAATGCATTTTTGGGGGATTATTATTGAAAAAATATATGTTTTGAAATGTACTCGTGACCCATAAAAATGTGTCCGCGACCCACAATTGGACCCCAACCCACTGTTTGTGAAACAGTGGGATAGGTAGCCTACTTTACTCGGCAGTCGGCATGATTATGTGGCAGGAAAAACATGCAAAACTACACAAATGTAACACCTATGAGTTTACACCGCATTGCACTGCATTTCATTGATTTCAATGGTAACAATGTTGATGGACGGATGGCCCCTTACGAATCTTCTGATGAGATTCCGGAGCACGGTGAAATCCATCCTGCAGACAGGCTCTACTATCCGCGGCGGCTACTCGGTGCAGAAGACGTTCAGCTCTCTTTGGATCCCTGTAAACACCTAAAGTAGATCTGTTCACCACCAGTACCCATCGTTCACCGCCGCTATGTCTCCATATGGTCCTATAAAGAAGAAGCGGCAGCAGCGGTCCTTCAGTCGGCTGTTGTGATTTTCATGGCATCCTATAGCGGTTTGCAACAGCCATGCAGCAACTGAGCAGAGAAGAACCTCAGCGGCTCAAGCCGGAGAATTTTCCATTTCGCGCAACTTTGAAAACCTTTAAATGTTCTTCTTCTTACGCCTCGGTCCCTATATGCATGGATATGTTATTCTCCCTAAATAAATATTCCTTCACGTGAGCTCTGTATGTTCCGCTGTGTGCTTACAGAGGTGGCCCTGTTACCTCGCTGTAGCAGAGCGATGCCAAATGTTCATTGCATTCATACGTCAGATGACTACGATGCGCATGCGTACTGCAAATTTCCCACTGGGTTAAAAAGAGCCGATCTACAAGCTGTCAGTGCGGCGCGATGCGACGCGCTGTGAACTACGGTCTATGGTTGGTTGTGGTGGGCTTGTTTTCGGGAATACAAGAACGCTCGCCCCAAAACACGGTCTCCCCGGGCCAAATCCAGCGACCGTTCCGGAACGGTCGCCACCAGGTAATCCTAAACGTAAACCTATGCCTTAAACCTAACCTCATTCCTAACCCTAATAAAAACTAATACACGAATACAACATACAAGAATCGCTGGGCGCAAGCGGTCCGCGAAAATAATGGGGGCGAGTGTGTTTTGGGGCGAGAGTTCCGGTTACCTTTTTCGGTGCGCGCGCAGCAGGGAATAGATATGATTACAGCACTGTAACACTAACACATACACGCACACACCCACGCACGCATGCACACACACACACACACACACACACACACACACACACACACACACACACACACACACACACACACACACACACACACACACACACACACACAGAAACACACACACACACACACACACACACACACACACACACACACACACACACACACACACACACAGGGAAATGGCTCTCTAACATATCTATAAAAAGCCACCGTTTGATCTACCTGTACTGTGTCTGTGTGTCAACCTGTGGTGGAAATATTGTGCAGCAAATCTCAGAGTCTACAATAAATGGGTGTTTTTTTTTTACAGGACTCGTGCAACTCATTTAAAATATATGGTTGATTCATGATTTGTTGCAAACGTATCCTCACATGCTCATGTAAACCTGTCCCTTTGAGTATTTTTAGGCAGAGATATTCACGTGTACCAACCAAGTGCCACAGCCACTTGTTTTCAATCCACTCCACAACATGCTAAATGTGACTCAGCTACTATTGCTCAAAACACTACACACCCACAGCCTGCATAGAAACGCACATGCAGGCTACACTTCTGTTTAACTTAAGTGGTAAAACGTGTTTGTAAAAACTAATTACACCCTAACATTCAGAGTGTTACAAAGATAAGGTGAAATAATAACACATAAATAGTCAGTGTTGTGTTATGTATTGTATTAGCCTACATAGTCTCTATCTATCTATCTATGTATGTATGTATGTATGTATGTATGTATGTATCTATCTATCTATCTATCTATCTATCTATCTATCTATCTATCTATCTATCTATCTATCTATCTATCTATCTATCTATCTATATATCTATCTATCTATCTATCTATCTATCTATCTATCTATCTATCTATCTATATTGGTATCTATATTGGTATCTATATCTGTATCTGTATCTGTATCTGTATCTGTATCTGTATCTGTATCTAACAAATAAAGATCACTTTCAACAACACCTTAAGTATGCCTAAAGAAAGCTTGTTCTTCAAAGACACCAGGATACTGACCATGATACTTACACCAGGATACTGACAGGATACTGACCAAGATACTTAGACCAGGATACTTAGACCAGGATACTGACAGGATACTGACCAAGATACTGACACCAGGATACTTAGACCAGGATACTGACACCAGGATACTTAGACCATGATACTGACACCAGGATACTTACAGGATACTGACACCAGGATACTGACCAAGATACTGACCAGGATAATGATACCAGGATACTGATTCCAGGATACTGACCAGGATACTGACTCCAGGACCATGATACTTTTTTTTGTTTAGTTTTTCCCACTTCTAGTTTGTTCATGAGTTCTCTCTCAGAGATGGGGAGACTCCTGCATCTTAATAAACACTGCCAGAGTTATTTAACACAATTCTTTTACAAATAAAGATCACTTACAACAACACCTTAAGTATGCCTAAAGAAAGCTTAGTGCAGTTGCTTATTGACTGGTGACAGCCCCACTATCTTATACAACTACTAGTACTACTAGTTGTGTGAGCAAAAAAATAATAATCTAAAATTAGCTTCCTCTGTTAGGGGGATTATCTGTCAACAAAATGTCAGGGCGTGATGTCTGCCTCAGACGTTTCATTTGTGGAATTATGACTTTCAATTAGCACAGACTCTATTAATAATGCATAGGGATCCAGCACTTACAGCTCTGACGTGCAGGATGTCGCTGTTTACTTCCCTCAAGCCCTGAAGGCCATTAATGTTTAATGACGAGTTTGCCTCAATGGACAGATTGCAACATGCTTTGTTTATAGGAGGCTATTATGGTTACGTCTCCTCTATGTGTTGTTTTGTTGCAGTGTGTCAGTGAATAAATGCTTCACGTCCACTTTATGACAGATTTGTAATCCACCAATAATAACTCAAATGTTTTCCAGTCCCTCAGAGGTTGTGTCCCACTCTGTGTCACAACTCACTTGCCATCATGACTCAGGAGAGACAAAGTGCACCATCAGCATATGGCCTAGGTCAAGGAAACAGACACTCACATCTTTTGCATAGGCTACCTATGTTTTTGCACAAACAGTAATATGTTTTTTTTGTTTTAGCATGGGGTCATAGGTCTATTGTTTCCACCTTATCCAGCATGAGAAAACAGTGATGTGATGTGTGTGTGTGTGTGTGTGTGTGTGTGTGTGTGTGTGTGTGTGTGTGTGTGTGTGTGTGCGTGCGTGCGTGCGTGCGTGCGTGCGTGCGTGCGTGCGTGCCTGCGTGCGTGCATGTGTGTCTGCGCGCGTGTGTGTGTGCGTGCGTATGTTCCTGAATTGTCTACGTTTCTATATTTAGATGGTGTTTCCGGCATTTACATGGGTGGAAGAAAGAAAGTTTGAGATAAACAAGTCTTTTTGAGCCTCCATGTCTACGAGACTGGCAGTCAAGAATCAAATCAGTTTTCATTTGCTTTTTGCCATTTTTTTTCATATTGGCATATTACTGCATTCCATCCAGAGACAATTAAAGAAAGAAAATCAGAACCATATGATTGCAAACGATGGACATTTTATGTTATAAGTATGTTATGACTTATGAGCCGTTCTCTGATCTCTAATCAAAGATGAGATTCATGTTGGAACCAGTGATAGAAATATACAAGGAATGAGTATGGAAACTTTAGGTCTATATGTAAAAATTGGAAAATAATACACAACAGCCATAAAAATGTGATCAAAATGTTATCTCCCACTAACTACAGGTATATGGTTCCATCTAGTGGTCTTTTCATGAAAATGCAGACGTAGCTTCATGTGACAATATTATTCACACCTGACCTACTTACTAATGCAACATTGGTTACATCTATTCTACACACAGGGGGGGCTAAAAACAAATTACAAATACTAGTTTGAAATTGTATCTCAATACACATACAAAATACTGGTCTTGTAAATGTATTTGAGATCATTTGTATTTTGAAAATACATGAAAATACATTTTACAAAAACTGATGCAATGGTTAGTCAATGCATAGATTGATTGACAAATATTAAATGAATTGCCTGTGTCAGAAATTCTAAGAAGAAATTGATCATACAAGCAGAGTGGTGTTTGGAGCAGGCAGACAAAAATGTTTAACACTGTGTGTGAGAGTGTAGGCCAGAGTGACCTTGTTGTCACCGAAAACTATGCCGAAGAACTATGGCATGAGACTGAATGCACAATCCTACACAGAGCTGCCTCTACGCCTGTACTTCAAAGACACCAGGATACTGACGACAGGATACTGACCATGATAATGACACCATGATACTTAGACCAGGATACTGACACAAGGATACTGACCAAGATACTGACCAGGATAATGACACCAGGATACTGATACCAGGATACTGACACCGGGATACTGACCAGGATACTAACGCCAGGATACTGACGCCAGGATACTGACACCAGGATACTGACCAGGATACTGACCCCAGAATATTGACACCAGGATACTGAGCAGGATACTGACACCAGGATACTGAGCAGGATACTGATACATAGCAACACAAATAATCAAAGATTAGGCTCGTCTGACCATTTATCGGTTATGCAGTAATGTAGTTATCACAAAAGTAAACTATCTTTAGTGTATAAGGAAATTTCCACGAGGCCTCATTCACTAGTTGAGGCAAGGTGATATGTTTCAAGACCCACCCTACTCTTCCTCTCATTTGTGGTTGAATTTGTTCTGTGGGTGGGTAAGCCATTCAGAGGAGAAGTGACATCTCACATTGTGTTTTTATTTTTATTCCACAGTATAAACCTGTGTAAATGTTTAAAATGTGTCAATTTGAGACCGAATTATACTTTAGTACCCGGACCAAAATAACATAATAACATATGTATTTCATGTATCTAAAATCTAGAGAATACAAGATCTGAAAGTATCTTGATACAAATTAATCTAATGTTTTCCGTCCCAGCCAAATACAAATGACAAAGTACAAAAAGGTATTTGAAATACTGGCCATCTCTGCTTCTACGTATGTAGGCTACTGCAGTGAAATGAATTTGATATTGACGTAGTATTGCCGTAAGTACTGAAGTGTGATCCTGTGTCACTTGTCAGAACCACTTAACAGAAGATAATGACTACAGAATCAAGCATGTGTAGAATATGGCTTTATTAGTATCACCAATATATTGTCATGATACAGTGAGTGAGTGAGTGGGTGAGTGAGTGAGTGAGTGAGTGAGCGAGCAAGCGAGTGTGTGTGCGTGCGTGAGTGCCTGCGTGCGTGCGCGCGCGCGTGAGTGAGTGCGTGCGTGTGTGCGTGTGTGTGTGCGTGTGTGTGTGTGTGTGTGTGTGTGTGTGTGTGTGTGTGTGTGTGTGTGTGTGTGTGTGTGTGTGTGTGTGTAATATGCTTACAAGTTTATGTTCTCCTAAATGGTCACACATAAATAATTGCATCCAACCGGTGAGTTCAGGAACATGTGAGTAAGCACCGTGCACATTGTGGGACACTGGACTCGCTCTGAGCAAAGATAATAGGTGCGTAACTGTGTCTCTGGCGACAGTGCAGTGTGTCACATGCCTCCTCTCTCCGTGCCCACTCTGGGTGCCAGGAGAGGGGCTTAAACCTGCGTCTGGAGATGGGAGTTTGTGGAGATCCAGGGAGCGGATGCTTGGCACTGTGAAATAGGATTTGGGGAGGACCGAAGCGATGAAGCGAGAGGGAGAGGAGCCACTGCCAAGTCCTCTCTTCGGATTCGGTGCCCCCCTCACCCCTCAAACATTTTCAGTTCACACACACACATAAATACAGAAAGGGAGAGAAAGCGAGAGAGAGAGAGAGAGAGAGAGAGAGAGAGAGAGAGAGAGCATGAGAGAGAAAGAGGAAGAGGGGGAGAGGGAAAGCATGAGAGAGAAGAGAGGGGGGGCTGAGGATGGACAGAAAGAAAAGAAAAACAGACAGAGAGAGAGATGAGACGAGCAGTGTTGTTATAGCGGTGACATTGTGTCATCGGAGTGCTGGTGACCTGAACACGTGTTCCTCGTGGTAACCATCTCATGCAACACACTAATCCTGCTAGGTCTTTACCAGGTGCCTGCTGCGTGCATAAACGTGTGTGTGTGTGTGTGTGTGTGTGTGTGTGTGTGTGTGTGTGTGTGTGTGTGTGTGTTGTGTGTGTGTGTGTGTGTGTGTGTGTGTGTGTGTGTGTGTGTGTGTGTGTGTGTGTGTGTGTGTGTGTGTGTGTGTGTGTGTGTGTGTCTGTCTGTCTGTCTGTCTGTCTGTTGGCATATAAATTGAAATCTGAAATGTTACACTCTGGACTTTACATTAAATGTGCATGCGTAGGCATAGGCCATACGTTTCTATTCTCCAAGAGACAAACAGATCTAGAAAGACAAGAGGCCAAAAGAGAGGGAGGGAGAGAGGGGAAAACAAATGGGTGGGCCCAGTGACAACCCTTCAGTGTCACACACATCTGTCAATTCAGGTGATTGATTTTCCGCCTCCTGTTATCAAGGGCAACAGCCACAATGTCCCCCTAATACTCAAGGGTGATATAAACACACACAGACACACACACACACACACACACACACACACACACACACACACACACACACACACACACACACACACACACACACACACACACACACACACACGCACACGCACACACATGCGCGTGCACACACACACGCACATGCACGCGCGCGCGCGCGCACACACACACACACACACACACACACACACACACACACACACACACACACACACACACACACACACACACGCACGCACACACACACACACACACACACACACACACACACACACACACACACACACACACACACACACACACACATGCACACACACTAACACGCACATGTTTATCTAAACAGAAAACATTAAATAAGCCATTTTTATTTAGTCTGCTGGCTCAACCTAACCCTAACCTTAACCTCAAAACCCCTATCCCTTACCCTAAAATGAACCTATCCTCATAATCTCAGTAAATGCCCAATCTTAAAGCTACACTATGTAACTTTCCTGTTCGACCCCAGATTAGAACCCAGGTCTTGTGCGCAAGTGCTGACATTTTTCTCACTGAGCTAATAGAGCCTGCCTGCTTGCTCTGTGTCAAACCAGAAACAGGATCATGACAAAGGTTGTGTCCAACCTAGACACAGGATCAAAATGTCTCAATACAACCAACCCAGTTGTATAAGTTGAATTGTATGAACATACTCTACCATAATAGAGCTTAACTCTAACCCTATATGAATCTTTTTAACCCTAACTCTAATATATATGTATATATATACTGTATATATTTAAACAAAAATTACCCATTTCCTTGGTCAATCCCACAAAAAAATAGTGTGGTTGGGGCAGAGAGAGAGAGATAAAATGAAACATAAATCAGTCACGAAGGAGAGAACATATGAGTGGCAGGGATGAAATGATTCTACGCTCCACAAAATTGATCTAAGCAGATGCATTTAGGCATCTCTATTTCTACTCACACATCTGTCGTTTTTTTTCTGAGGCTACAGTGATTGCTGATCTAAAAGTACCTTGGAAAGAAAACAAGAAAAAAATACACATTAGAGACAGGAAGCTGGCAGCGTTCGATGTTGGAATGCTATGATTTTAATCCATGCTTACAATATTGACAGGAAAAAGCGTTTCGGAGGGGAAATCAATATCTGTTGAAAACGAAAATGTGTCAGGAAAACATCTCAAGCTGTGCAGGGCAGCGCCCCTGCTTCGTCGCTGCTTTTCACACATTCCTTCCTCTCGTTCTCCCACCCACAGCACATTTCCCCATGCCTCCTTTCTCACTTTCTCGTTTTTTACCCCTTCTCTTTCCCCACACTCCACCCTCACTTGACAGATTTTTTTCTTTTCCTTTTTCTTTTTCCTATACAGTCCTATACAGCACTTGGGCAATTTTGCCATTACTCATATTATTGCTGGTGGCTGCAGACGGAGCCTTGGCTCCATTCCTCAGGGGTAATTGGAAACTGCAGGTGTGAGAGGGCACATTAGCATACACAGGCCCTGCACAGCAAACTGCTCCAGCCCTAATGGCAGCTTGAAAAATACATCTATCACGTTAATGCCAGGGAGATGGATGTGTGCTGTAGTTATGCCACTGAGACCTGGACATAAATTAGTGATTTTCGGTAGTATTAGTGCAGAGCATGTGCACTCTTTCCAAAAAGCCTGTGTGCGTGCATGTGAGTGGGTGTGAATGTATCCACACATTCTCTCAATGTGAATGTTTGTGTGTGTGAAAAAGAGAGAAGCAAGTGAGGAAAGCCAGAGGGGAAGAGTAGCTGTGACAGTGGAGTGTTGCAGATATCATTTCTAGAATCAGAAACACTGTTATTTCTTTCTTTTCTTTTCTTTTCTTTTCTTCTTATTTTCAAAGAAAGAGGTTCATATGGCCTATATAGAATCTTCTTTGGCATACAGTGCTGTAATGTTTCAACATTAAACGTCAACATATAGAATTACTGACCAGGGGCATCATGCAACCCAAAATTCTGAAGGGCCACACAATTGTGGGGAGGGGATGAAGTTTTTTTCTGACATAATTATGCTGACATTTGCATGACATTTATTAAAACACATTAGAGGGATTACTTGTGTTAACAAAACTTGTGCAGCTCAGTAATCTTCCACTTTACATTAGGGCAAATACTGTTATTTAGAGAATTTCACGTCAATTATTTGTGCTGCTATGGTTATTGAAAATTGCCCTTGTTTATTCACTAGCTTCTGCTGCCACTTATCTTCTTATATTAAAATTGGCTTAAGGAAGGACAGGCTCATGTCACTACGTCGCCACTCTCATGTCATTAACGACTCAGCCATAACCATAGGAGTTCCCAATGCAGCTACGCCCAAATATGGAGTGTGTTGTCTAACCTCAATGTGTCATTATGGCATCGCATAAGGCGCAAACAAATTAGTCAACTCCACATTATGGGCACAAAAGAGGGCATGCCCATATATGGGCAATATACTGATGACATCAGCAATCTCCATATATGGGCACAAAAGGGACATGGACTGACAGTTACAGAGATCTGGTTGTCCAGAGCCACAGATCCGACTGCCATGCCCAATATATGTTCATGTGCAGATCGACTTCAAACCCGCCGTGCACAGCGGCAAGGACTCGAGGGAGTGCCCGCCGTCGAGTAGTTTGGATATTTGTCCACCGATCTAACCAATATGGCCATATATGGGCATTCCAATATACAGTATGGGCATATACTGATGACATCAGGGATCTCCATATATGGGCATAAAAGGGACAAGGACTGACAGATCAACACTGTTGGACAGATACAGAGATCTCCATATGGGCATAAAAGGGACACAGGTAGACAGACAGAAACAGACATCTCCATATATGGGCACAAAAGGGATACAGACAGCCGGGTACAACGACTTCAAACTCAACGTGCGCAGTGGCAAGGACTCGAGGGAGTGCCCGCCTTTGAGTAGTTCGGATATCCAGTTTTCCAGAACCGCCAATCCAACCAATATGCCCACATATGGGCATTCCAATATTGATGACATCAGGGTTCTCCATATGGGCATAAAAGGGACACTGGTAGACAGACAGAAACAGACATCTCCGTGTATGGAAACAAAAGGGACAGATACAAGGGGTATTCTGACAAAGGTTGGATCGGCGGTGCAACGTAGGTGTGAGGACCCGAAATCCTGTCTGCTTCACCCAAAACGTTTAAGTGGCATAAATTCAATACAAACATATCACATATCAAATTAAATGAACTGTTTACTTGTGCTATAACCTCTGATAGTGGTAGTAAAACGATAGCAGCTCACTACCATAAGATCCAGACATCTCTTTTTTACCAAAATTAAATGGGATGATGTCACAAGTCACTATGTCCTATGGTCACAACTAGCTAGCCAGAAGACTAAACAGATTGAGGGTTGGCTAACTAACTAAATGTGCTTCTTGCTACTAGCCAACTAGCTTGCAAAGTAAAATCAAATTATACCTATATTTCTCAATTTCAATAAACTGGGTATAACTGCATTTTATGCTCTAGCCTACAAACCTCTTCTGCAACACAAACACTGTTAAGCTGTAGCCAAATCTCCTCCAGTACCTGCTGTTGCACAACTTTTGGAAGAAACCAATATGTGTGACTTTTTGGGGTATGATCTGTGTTTCTCAAATGGGGGTATGTGTATCCCTCGGGGTACATGGAGGTAATAGGCTAGTGAGAGAAAGTGGCAAATTAATTTGGGCATACAATTTTTCAACTGTGTACAAATGTCAGAGGACGGATTGACAGCAGCAGCAGCCAGAGAGACATAAAACAAAAGCACAGGCAAAACAAAACAAAAGAAAACAAGCTATTTTACAACTTTTTGTTTAGGCAAATTAACAATTGGCTCAAAACCTTACAGACTACTCTCAGCAACACATTTCGAGTATGATAACTCTTCGTTGTTCATTTGGCTAAACAAAAAGTTGTAAAATAGAAGGAATTAAAACAATATTTGCACTATACAGTCTCCCTCTCCCTATATATATTCTTTTGCATAATGATAACATAAAACAAACTTCATGTGCACCTGCTGATGTGTAAAGTAATAATAATAATGATAAACGTTTAGTGAATAGAATGCAATACTTATCTGCCATTATGCTGTTTTATTTTGAACGTAATGACATAAAAACTGGACTTTTTATGTCTATATTTTCCAAGCAATTTTTTTTTCTTTATGCAGCCCAAACATCAGCTTCAATGGGCATGACGCAGGATGAACCATCACACTGATGTCTGATATCCAAACATTCTCAAGAATCACTTTGATTCACCTGATCCACAACAGCTATAATCCTGCATGCTCTGGACAAATGTCCCTAGGGATGTCAAATAGTGCTGCGTGTGAAATATGTTTTTATCATCTCCACCATACCAACAGGCGGAGATTATGTTTTCGCACCTGTCTGTGTGTCCATCCGTCCGTCCGTCCAGAAACCTGACTATACTAGAGACATAATCGTTAGGCAGCTTGGTCATTTCAAACAGGATTTCAAGAACAATTGCTTCTATTATAGCATGATGATAACTTTCCAAGAACAGAAAGGCAGCAGTTTCTATTAGCTTGGAATCCACACCAATGATGTCATTGTAGGCAGGTTTATGAACAGTCCCAACAATGAGAGACAGAGTGAATATAGGCCTAGCCCTATGAAAATTGTGCCATCTTATAAGGACCATTAGTGAGGACCAATTATGAAGATGAGGTTGAAAATAGGTGAAGTGCTCCTTCAAGTGGGGTGTGTGCGTGCGTGCGTGCGTGCGTGCGCCAGATGGTGAATGGAGCAGAGGAGAGAACACATCTCCTATAGTTTGGTAAGCTATGCTAGCTGGCTAAACTCATTATAGCTCATTAACTTACTGTAGCTTAGCTAGAAGACCTACACCTAATCTTGATTCCTCTGCAGTCAGGCAAGAAGAGTGAAGAGTGGTGGATGCAGCAGTTCGAAAAAACAAGTGGTATCTGGCATGAGGTGATTGGGAACAGCCATGAATTCTATTTAGGCTATCTTACCATCATAAAATATGTGTAGCCTTACTAGCCTATACATTCCTTCATAAATACAAACTGCCCTCCCCCAAGAGATAACACAATTGTAGCCTATAGACCATAGATATTCAACTGGCGGCCCGCGGGTGCGGCCCGCGAGGAGCTTCCTTGTGGCCCCTGGCCATATTCCAAAAAAAAAAAAAAAAAAAAAAACTTTATTTTTTATTTTTATTTTTTTAATTTTCATAATTATTATTTATTTTAACTTTGATTTATGTTATCAAAGTTAAAACAGTACAAATTATTTATCCTTCATTAGTTCTTGAAAGGCCATCTTTCATTGGAACTTAACTTAGAACCTTAAATAGAACCGAATTAGACCGAATTAGACCCGAAAAAAGGTTGATTTATATTGGTCAAATAGAACCGAATTAGACCCGAATTAGACCGAATTAGACCCGAATAAGACCCGAAAAATTTCGCGCACGCGCGCAAATTGTGTGCGCACATTTGCGCTGTGTGGCCCCCGACTCCAAATTATTTTACAGTTGTGGCCCCCTGCCTAATCTAGTTGAATACCCCTGCTATAGACCTTACTTTCCAAATAACAATTACAATGAACAAATACGCATTGTGTGCTAAAATCGATCTGTTTTTGCCATGTAGGAAACAGCTGCTCCGACATGGTTTTCATACTGAGTCACATGTGTTCTGGAATTGCTACTTTGTAGCCCTACATTATGTGACACATACTACAGTGTGGACTACTTGGTTAACTTAGCAGATATGAGCTGCCATCAGGTCATCATAATACTCTGAATTGCACTCAGGAGACTGTATGCTGTCTCCTGAATATGTCACCCGTATACATAGAACTTCTCTAGAGCTGGAAACTTTACATGGGGGAAATAATATGATATTGTGAAATCACCCTGAGTTATGAAACTGAGGAGGAAGTTAAATCTATTACAACTATACCCATTTGTCAAAAGTGTTTGCAATACATTTTTGCATGTCACTGCAGCACAGTTCCAACACTTTATTCTACCTTTATATAGGGCCGAGCATGGTATTTAGAAATTGAGAAATTTCAGAACAACCAATTTCTTCCTTGGAGAAGTGACAACCCAATTTGGACCCCCCATAGGGTGACATGAGGGCCCCCTCAAGCTGCTAACCCTAGTCATATGTCATTACCATATCCAAAACACACACACACACGTACGCACGCACGCACACACGCACGCACGCACGCACGCACGCACGCACGCACGCACGCACGCACGCACGCACGCACGCACGCACGCACGCACACACACACACACACACACACACACACACACACACACACACACACACACACACACACACACGCGCATTGGTAGGGCCTTTCTTTGTTCCCTCTGTAGTTTTTCTTGTCTATGGAACTGCACGAAAACAGCTTGTTACAGTGTGACATCCATTGACTCCCGCCCCCCTGCTGGGCACATGTAACTGTGGTTAGGGCTTCAGAGGAGGGAGCAAACCGTCACTCCACTCCTTAAAAAAAGCCTTGGGTGCCTCACTGGGAACAGAGACGCTGAACAACAATGGAGATGGGCTTAACCTGCCTAGCAGGGAATATACCAAACACAGAGTGGCATGTGTGTAGGTGTTCCATACGAACAGAGTCACGGACGGGTGCCTGGATGCGTCGACAGCCAGACAGAGAGATGACCATATTGCCGTGCACAAAGGCTGTCATTAAAGGAGAATACCACTCAATTTGAGTATTCAACATGTTATTACAGTGCCATCAGACACTTTGGCCTGTATTAGTGAACATTCATTAGTTTGCCCCTCGGCTAGAAACAAGAGTTTGTCCCAACCTCCAATCCATTTTCTGGTTTGTAAGTGCATTACCATATTATCACATTATGCAGCTCACTTGAATATATGCTTCGAACAGAGATCATTTGATTCCAAAAAATCAGTCTCCCTTTCACTTTCTCATCAGGCTGTCACAAACATTTAGCAAGACTCAACAGTTTTTGTTTTTGAAACAAAATCTGCTTCACCAGTTTGTGTTCTTGATCTTTAGGTACAGTATGTGCAATTTTACCTCCAAAAGCCTGTCGAATGTGTGTGCATGTGTTCACAGTGCGCACGCGCACACGCATGTGTGTTCTTCTAGCAGGAGGTCAAGGTACTCCTGTGTTGACTGACTGTTGAGGATTATTATGGGATTAGGGGTGTCTCGGTTACTACTGTGAGATGATAATCACAGTGGCTGTGCTCTGATCTCCACTGGGATAGGAGTGTCAATCAAACACAGGGATCTTCAGAGATGAGAGGGAAAGCTGCTGTATCGCTGTACGTGTGTGTGTGTGTGTGTGTGTGTGTGTGTGTGTGTGTGTGTGTGTGTGTGTGTGTGTGTGTGTGTGTGTGTGTGTGTGTGTGTGTGTGAGTGTGTGTGTGTGTGTGTGTGTGTGTGTGTGTGTGTGTGTGTGTGTGTGTGAGTGAGAGTTTATGTGTGTGTATTTGCACATGCACATACATTTGTGTTTATGCATGTGCACATGCGTGGTGTGATATATGTTATGCTCACATACAGATATGTATGTAAATGTCAATCTGCCAGCCGACAGGCAGACATGGAGTGTGTAAGTTTGTGTTGTTCTTTTTTCATTCATCTTGCCGACGGATGAGTGAATTTATGTTTTATGGAAATAAAATATCACTCTATTCCCTCCCCGACTCCAGATGGTCCCTGTGGAGAGAGAGGGTGATTATCTGGCCCATCTGAGCCAGGGAACCTGAGACTGTTGATGTTGGGTGGGCAGTGTGGTGCCGCGCCAGGCCTCCTGTCCCCAGGAGCCTGAATACGATCCCCCTTTACCTGCCCCCTGTCTCTGGCCCTCTCCCCCTCCCCCTACCACTCCACCGGCTAGACTTTCTGCCCCAACTCGCCCTCCCACCTCCTCCCCTGTTCCTCCCTGGGATAGACTTTCTTCCACCTGACAGGGCTTGGCCTGGATTACTGGAATACCTGGACAGGTGAGTCTTGTGAGTAAGGTGTCAAGTGCATGTGTGTGGTTTGCTGTTTGTGTGTGTGTGTGTGTGTGTGTGTGTGTGTGTGTGTGTGTGTGTGTGTGTGTGTGTGTGTGTGTGTGTGTGTGTGTGTGTGTGTGTGTGTGTGTGTGTGTGTGTGTGTGTGTGTGCGTGTGCGTGCGCATGCGCGTGTGTGCGCACGTGTGTATCTGTGCATGTCATAGTGGCGTGTGATGCTTAGCAACCTATCAGGATCAAAACAGCAACCAGCCACAACATGGTTGTTCAGAAATTGGCAGGGCATTCTGTTCCAAAGTCCTCTTTAGTAATCCCATGAATAAATAACCAGGGGTCACTGGTTAATAAAGTCTTCATCGTTTTGATTTTCAATCTTCTCTCTCTCCCTCCCTCCCTCCTTCTCTCTCCCTTTCTCCCTAGTTCCTGCTCGCTAATTAGAACGGGTCTACAGTTTCCCTGTAATGTGTGATATGAGTTTATCGGAGTTGTCTGTCAGGCTGCAGCGGTCAGGGAGTAGTGTTGGGCCAATAACCGGGCCACCGTATAAACCGCAGCACAAACATGACCAGGTGAGAAGCTAGTAGGCTGACAGAGCAAAACAGATCTAAACCAGATCTGTCTGAGCTGCACACGTTTTGGTTTCCAACTCACAGACTGATAAAAGGCTCTGCAGAGGACAAGGGTTCAAGAAGGGACAGCTCTCTGGTGCATGTCCCTGACACTGCTACACCTGCCAACTGCACTGCAAAATCCACATGTGTTAATTTAACCCTGAGAGTGTAAATAGAGACCCTTATGGATACATCTTTACACTAACACTCAAGACTTTGCAGTGTGTGATCCTGCAGGAGAATATAATTTCAACACCAAACTTAAAGATGGATGTGACAAAAAAATAAGGGTTCTATTAAGGGTGGTATGGAAGAGAAGCTTTCATACCGAAGGGATTATTACTTCAAGACAGCACAGTGAAATATTCAGTGTTAATTGAACTCTGAGAATGTAAAAAGGATACTAAAATGTAAACTCGGAGTGAAATTAAGATTCTTTTTTTTAAATTTTATTAAGATTCTTAATTTTTACTGTGAGCGTTCTCCGGGTAAAAGGGATCGCAAAAAAGCTTTTTACAGCTTCTAGGCAGTACAATTCAATAATGTATGCCATTGTAAAGTGTATTGACCCAAGTCCGCTAATAAAGATTTGATATGATATGTCCTGTAAGAATGTGAGTTGATTCCACCTTTTGTTAATACTTGTGTTCAAGAATCAGGCTTTATAACAGTTTTAACTAGAGCCATACATGTAAGAAATGTTCTTGGCATGTTCTTGGTTCCCAGTTTGGACAGCAATGAAAGATTAAATAAATATATTTTCTTATGTAAAATAAACATCATTGGTGTTACCTTTTGCACATTATTTCCATATTGATCACCTTGAGATACACTGCATTGATTGCATTCAAAAGAGGGCAGTGTAACCACATACTGTATGCAGACTTTCATGCCACCCCCACCCACCCCCCACAACAGCAATTCCTTTTTCCCTGGCTCTCACACATGAATAATGTTACTATTTATATTAGCCCCATGTAAATCTATCTTGTTTAATCTCTACATCTCTGTAAATCTACCCGGCCAGCATCACTAGCATTTTGTTTTAAACAGATCATATCCCCACTTGTACACAGCAGGCAACAGCTAATAAATCAACTAACAACTCAGGTCTAGAGAGCTAATAGAATTTCAACACAGGGTTGCAATGACCATCCAAAAAGCATTGCGAGTAACACTTAGTTTATAGTCCACTGTACAATGGTGTCGTAGCTCACAAGCTTGTAGATTGTCTAATTTCGTCAGCCTAAATCAGGCATTATATAGGTTACTTGCCTCACAGACTCCTGGCCATCAGGAAACCAGCAAAACAAGTAAACTTGGTTACCATAAAACCAATTTCTTCATGGTCAGCGCATTATTATGTCAAGGAAAGCAGAAAGGTTGATTTGAGTAGCCCTGGGTGGCATCATTAACTCAGTCTGGAGTAACATGTTCAAAATTAGATGGTATTGTCATAGGTGTGACTATAGTGCCACTTCATGCTGTGATTAATGTTGATTTTTTTTTATTAATATGCCATGTTGATTAGGAAGCCCCAATATACTGTATGTGATTACTGAACAGGCAATGTGATGCCAATTGCACGGCACAGTTTGCAGAATCCTTAATCCCCACATGCAGCAAAAGTCTTCCCAGAGAAAGTGCCTGGCTAAGGGCTCACAGGAGATAATATTAAAGTAGTGTAGACAACTTTATATTGTCTTACACTACTATACTGTAAATCTCAGAGTCAAAGACATGCAGATTTAAACTCAGACACTGACACAGAACCACTATGGTGGTTAAAGTTGAAGGGAGGCTGACACATAAATCCTCATCATCCACAGACAGACCTTGTGGTCTCACAGGTCTGGCTCCTATCCCCTGCCTGAAGGCTGTAAGGGTGTGACGAGGACTGTGGAAACCAGAGACCTGTCTCTTCCTCTGTTGCATGTGCCCACTGCTGATGCTCATGACCACAGAACTGAGGAATATAAAGAAAGCACTACTCTGTTAAAGTCGATGACAATTGACCTTTTGATGTCTAAGTGAGCATCCCATGTTTCTATTTGTCTGTCTGTCTGTCTGTCTGTCTGTCTGTCTGTCTGTCTGTCTGTCTGTCTGTCTGTCTGTCTTTCTGTCTGTCTGTCTGTCTGTCTCTCGCTCTCACACACACACACACACACACACACACACACACACACACACACACACACACACACACACACCCCGCACACACACACACACACACACACACACACACACACACACACACACACACACACACACACACACACACACACACACACACACACACACACACACACACACACACACACGCATATATGCAACCATCTCCCTTCTCTATTTTGTCCCCTAAATGCACAGTGATGACGGGGGTGGGGTGGCGGGGCAGAGATGGGGGCGATGTGTGAGGGGTATCCTGTAATTAGCTGGTTAACCCCGGGGTTGGGTTGTGTGACCCCAGCAGCAGCGAAGCGCGGATCATGCTTGGTCAGATGGGCGGTTCAGACAGATCAGTAGTTGACAGCAGCAGCCACACCTCAGCCAACGCCAGTCACACAAGCCAGCATCACCACCCAACACACAGGCACAGTTACAGAAGCCCAGATGCGCGGCCCGCGGTGAGGTTAGCAAAGTCCCTATATGCGGATGTATGTCTCGGCACGTGCATAGAAACACACATGCATATACAGACAGAGGGACGAAAACATCTCTAAGCTGCCTGCCACTGTTCCAAGGAGGAGAGTGAGAGAGGGCTGAGGGGTAACCTGACACAGGTAGGAGACAGATAGGAGGAAGGGGGAGACGGGGTAAGAGCGGATGGGAGGGAGGTGCAGGCTGGCCCTCAGTCAAGTGCCTTCTATTCCACAAACATGCCGCATCCAGTTACCTTCTACCTGAGACACTGAGCCTAAAAGTGTTTGGGCCTCCATCCCACTGTTACTCCAACCTGCATGATTGAAATATATTTCACACTAAGAAATATACGTTCTGACGACCCCTCCCAGTGTCACCCAGAGGCACATGATACCCTGCAGCAACTCTCAAGGGATTTTTTGGGGAAAAAAATAAAATCAAGATATACTTCAGTCCTGTGAGTCACTTCATTTGTAATTAGTTTTGTATCACAAAAGTACTGAAAGCATTGCAGCTGTCCCAGAGGTGCCTCTGAGCAGGTCGATAATTGGTAAACGTGGTGGCTCAGCTGTCTCTTGACTGTCTCCGCTCTTCGCGGCACTAATTAAAAGCAGTGAGACGGGAGTGTCATCAAGGACACTCTGGGGGATGTAGTACTGTACACCTGAGACGGCATGGAGTCAGCGATGCTCCGGGCACATCAGTATGACCTGAACACCACCGCTGTTTGAAGTCGTGACAGAGGGAGAAGACAAAAGTGTCTGGATCTAAAACGGTTGCCCTCTGGGGGAGTGGAGAGCAAGTAACGGATACACGATAAGAGAGAGATTGAGAAAGAGAGAGAGAGCGAGAGAGAGGAGAGAGGGGGCATGGACCAAAGAGGGAAGAAGAGAGAAAAGTAGTTATAGTTAACTTAGTGTGAGGGAGAAAATGAGAGAGAGAGAGAGAGAGAGAGAGAGAGAGAGAGAGAGAGAGAGAGAAGAGAGAGAAGAGAGAAGAGAGAAGAGAGAGAGATATATGTCTCTTGTCAGTGTGAAAGTTGAGGTATTCTTTTTAGGATAATTATTGTTTCAATTTACCTGCCAGCGAACCTTGCTGTCTCTTGCTTTCCGTCTCTTAGCCCTTCTTCATTCCTATCCTACTTCTTTACCTCTCTCAAGTCATCATGTTTACACAAGCTGTTACTGCTATTTCCCTGTTGTCTAACCCTCTGCTGTTTTCCCCTCCTCCTTTCCCCTCTTTTCTTTGTCTTTTTCTGCTGGTTGGAAATCTGCAAGGCTTGCTCATCGGCGCCAGCCTCCGTTAATCCCTTCCCAAAGCACCTTAGCAACGCTAGGAATTTAGAGATGCTAAAAAAAAGAACACGACGACAACGACAACTGTTCTTAACACTGGGCTCACATTGGCAAGAGTGGCCACATCTTGAAATGTGTGTGTGTGTGTGTGTGTGTGTGTGTGTGTGTGTGTGTGTGTGTGTGTGTGTGTGTGTGTGTGTGTTTCCATAAGTAGTTCAGAACAATCTGGAAGGGTGTGATAACCAGGGATCTCTCAGGAGTGTGTGTGTGTGTGTGTGTGTGTGTGTGTGTGTGTGTGTGTGTGTGTGTGTGTGTGTGTGTGTGTGTGCGTGCGTGCGTGCGCGCGCGCGCGTGCGTGCGTGCGTATGTGTGTGCGCGCAGCGTGGGAGCATATGTTTATGTGAGTTCCTATAACACCAACAACCTGGTAATCGCTGCGTTAAGTCACCTGAGATGCTCATTATTCCGTCCCTGCGCACTTCCTTTGCCTGGTCCCTTCACGTAGACAAACACCACACTGCAGGAGAGTGCTCATGACCTCACAGCTGTGTGCCTTTGCTTTTGTTTGCACATGCGTGAGTGAAAAAGGGGAAGGAAGGGAAGGGGAGCGAGATGAATTTATTTTGTTTTTTTACGCAGAAGATAGGCTGTACTGATGCAGTCCTCAAGGCAGATAGAAGCAAGACTTAATTTTAATATCCTACACGACCACATGGCATTTATGTTATTATGTAATCCAAGTGAAATCTGTATCATGACCCTAGAACAGTAGTGTCTCTGATTAGCTTCATTATTATTATTTGTAGTAGTATTTTGTTAATTTCTTACCCTGGCACAGGACATTCCCCATTTTATTACAAAATCAATTGCGGCAATGGCAAAAATAATAGTAATAATTGATAATTGAATAATGAATTAATTTAATGTACAGACTCAAATGTGTTTCTATATAGGATTCTGCACAGCAATAACAAAGTTTATTTTCTTATTATACCAATAGCTAAAATCACAATCACAATCACCTTGACCGATTAATTAACATCTATCCCCTCGTTTTGGGCATAATGCAAGACAATATGAACAGTATACTGTAACTGTATGCCATTGGATAACAGTAGAAAACATGTAGAAAACGTTTGGAATTAATAGTTTATTTAGAAAGAAAACAGAACTACATGCAGTTTCATGCACAAGCAATGCTAATTCATTAGAGCCACAGCACATCCATTGATAATTAATGAGGATAAAAACAGAAAAACAGAAGTGACTTATTTGCAATGTATTGGTCCACTTATATTGGCTGCTCATCTTATCAGATATTCTATCAATGGTACTGTGTCATAGTATTAATTGATCAATTCTGGAACACAGACAAAGTTATCTTGTTAGATTCATTGTAAGGGTTCCTGTGACCGCCATTTAATATAGGAGGGACAATTAATATTCTACTAAGACTATATGGTGCAAGTGCCAGATACAGTATGTACACATTTCACTAATTGTGTGGTCAAACTGCATGTTAAATATATGCAAGGCTTTACAAATATCCATTACAGGCATTCTGATGGATTTTACAAATCCGAATATGCAAAGGATTCCTGGAATACATGCCAACTGAGGGACTAAGGGCTTTAAGACAGTGGGGTTGGCTCAAGTGAAAGGGAATTTGAGTGAGGGGTGTTTTGTGTTTAAGGCATGGGGGGGGGGAGTCTTTGCAGAGATGGGTGAAATTCATTTGGGTTATACATGGCTGGTGTTTGGGGGTAGTTAACTGCGTTATGTAGTGCTTGATCTTTGGCTGAGGAATCCACAGGAATTTGAAACTTCTGATGCAGATTAAATGAAATATTCTACTTAGATGCAAGACATTAGGTCACTGGGAGGGGGTAGTACAATGAAAAGACTGAGAATGTGTAGAGGGGAGTTAAATTTGGGGTTCTGACTGTCACTGACATTTTCCATATGGTATCCCAGCCCATGGAGCATATCTTCTAGTGTTGCTCATAATGACGGCCTGCCAGCTCATGAGACAAGGTACCATCTGTCAATCACAGGTCCCCGTGGTGATGCGCGGCCAGCCTTCCCTAGCAGTAGCCATGATGGGCACCCTGGACAGAAGGAGAGGGAGAGATATAGAATATTGAATTTTGTGTGGTGCAGTTTACTGGGGGACAGTCAAGCCTTGTTTTTACACAATGCTAGGTTTTAGGAAATATATTTAGTGACTGGCAGTACAACACAATACATAATTATGTAAACACATTAACACACACAAAAATAATTGTGCATGCTTGTGCCGACATGGACAAACAGACGCTCATATAAACACACAAGCACACAAAATCAATTATTCATACAGTGCAATCAGGCAAATTTGCTTAATAGCCAGCAGGTTATCAGTTCAATTATAAATGGATAAAAATGTATCCCATATCACCCATCTTTGCTAAACTGTCTGATAGCAGACAGCAATCTAATGGCAGTGAAAACAAATTGAGTAGTGTTATCATAATCATTAAGGGCAATTTATCTGTTATTTATCTGTACCGCTCTGACAGATTGCTGCAAAATACACATCCTTCACATGTTCCAAGCTGACCTATCTAAATGACCTGGTTTGTTGATCACTTGACCCTGATGGGTTCAAAGGTCAGCTGGTTCAAACAGCTATCAGTGCGCTGCAGGGAACCATAAAACTGCTGTTTCTTATCTGAACTCTTTGACCCCCCATTAACCCCATCTCTACCACTTTGAAAATTATCACCTGCCACCGAGGTATAGAAATCCTTTACAGCATCCAGTGTGTTTGTGCATGTGTGGGCAGGCGATAGAGAGCAGGGGTGTTGTTGTACATCATGCTTTATTGAGTGAATGAGCGAATGAGCAAGTAAACAACCGAGTGAGTGAGCGAATGAGTGAGTAAGCAAGTGAACAAGGGAGTGAGCAGGTGATTTTGTTGATCATTCTGGTGATCAGTTTGTCAGTCAGTCCCTCGGCTATAGCATGCTTACAGTGCATGAGAAAGAAAAAGACAGACAGACAGACAGACAGACAGACAGACAGACAGACAGACAGACAGACAGACAGACAGACAGACAGACAGACAGACAGACAGACAGACAGACAGACAGACAGACAGACAGACACACACACACACACACACACACACACACACACACACACACACACACACACACACACACACACACACACACACACACACACACACACACACACACACACACACACAGACACACACACAGACAGACAGAGATGGGGACAGGGAGGTTATTTCTAAAGATTTTCCAGCAGTGTGTTACTAAATGGATTAGTTATCCTGGCAGCAAGCAGCACTGCACCTCCTATTGTTGTTCAAGACAGACACTCAAGTAGAACATACTACTGACTGAATATATCTATCAGATACTGTAGGCTTACAATGCAATGCTAAGGTCATTGGGTTTTGTGTACTGTACATGTGCTGTTGTGTAAGAGTATGGGATTGACTGAGAGAGAGAGGGAGCGAGAGAGAGAGAGAGAGAGAGAGAGAGAGAGAGAGAGAGAGAGAGAGAGAGAGAGAGAGAGAGAGAGAAAGAATGACAGACAGAAAGAAAGAAAGACAATTTCGCCCTGTTTCAAGGCCATGTGGTCTTTAAGTAATGACACTCTGCAGGAGGCATCATTACTGCCAAACTATTTCAACTCCACTCCCACCAATAACGGCTACGGGCACATGCACGGTTAGAATGCACCTGCTGCCATCGACCATCCTTGCAAGCACCATCCACCCGCTACCCCCTCCCACAGCCAGGCCCCACATCTGTTTACAATGGTCGTGTTGCACACAACACATAAACAAATAAACCGCTAGACTAAATCAATGTGTGATCCATAAGCATCAAGTCTTTTTTTTCTCACTCCAATTATTTCCAAAGAATGAAGTGCGGCTCTACTGCAAAATACATTTCATAAAGTCATGTTTAGGCCTACTTATCCCGTAGTCTGCTGTCGCTCCCTAAAGTCTGATTTATACTTCGTTGTTCGGCGGCGAAAATAGACGATCAAGCTCACAATGCATTGCATTGCATCATGTTTTGAGCTTGTAGATCTGCTATTTATATGGAGCGGGACACCAACACGATGGATTATAAATTAGGCATAGGCTACCGCGAGCTGTAAGAGCTGGAGGCTATTATTTAATTTTGGAATGAAAATACAGTATATCGAACCCCATGTTTTTTATTTTGTTTACATTTGAATTCGTTTGGTGGCCTATGAATACAATTCATTGTTGGTTGAACAAGCTGCTTTGTGGTGAGAAACGCATTTTATTTGTGTACATACAGAGGTCAAATAAGAAGAGCACTAAAGGTCAATATGATGCAGCATCATTTCAGAACTGGACAGCTCCTGCAAATTACCTGTAGCCCACAATAGCGAGTGAAGGACAAATCGTGTGAAGCCTAATATTCTGTTTGATTTAGAGGAAAAATCATCCTGAATGACCTTTGAATCTCTTAAAAGTATTTATTTATTTGTTTTTGCGTTATTTATCTGGGTAACTTCACTTTTGTTTTGTTTTTGTTTTTCTTGTTTTTTCTCTCGGTCTTTAATTAGTCATTCCAGGCCTTTAAAACTGATTGATCTTTAGAGTCTATTTGAGTATCATATTATTTTATATTGAATTTTATTCATGATCATCTTATAAAGCCCAATCTCAGTCAGTCATATATTGTTTTCCAATTCAAATAGATGACCCCGGAGAATTTTGGATAGAATTTCACCTCAGATGTAACAGGAGAGCAGAGCACTGTGCAAATAGAGGGTGTTGAAATAGACAGTAAGTTTTATTGCATTTACTCAAGTGTAACATTATACTTTTCAACACAGCCGGCTTAAATGACAAAGGCATAAGGCTGAAAGACTTTCAAGCAGCATTATATATAAAACAATCTTCTGCCATTACTTTGATGACAATTAGCTAAACATAACTCACCATCCCTGTTCTTTATGTTTTATCGTTTCCATATTGAGAGAACCTTTCGGTGTCCCCTTGACCTCATCCCCATGGAAAGGCGTTCCTGACCTGGATTGAGATTCCTCTTAAGACTTCAGGCTAAGGTAAGACAATTGAATGTCCATGCTAAAAAATAATCTGAAGTTTATAGAGACACTTCAGCCTGGTGATTTTTTTTTTGCAGTTGGGCATTCACGAAATGTTCAATCTACCCAGAACCAAAGGGACAGTCGCTGCTTAACAATGAAAGGCCTATAGGGGCAACACTGTTCCCTTGCTTTATAAGCTTTTGGCCCTATTCATTATGACCGTTTTCACTCCATATATAGGCTATAGTCCCACTGCAAGTGTAAGCTATAGTCTAATTGTCTTTCTGTGGTTTTGTACGAGTGAAATTAACTACGGCCCCAGTGTTCTGATTTTTCTTCCATTTCTTTACTGGTATGTGCGCCTGTGTGTCCACAGACAGTGGAACAGCCTTGTGCACTGCTGCTCCCATACAGTCTCATTTATACTTGGTTGCATGCTGGTGTTGCGTGCAGTAAATTGCAGATCTACAAGCTCGCCATGCCTCACATTCGTGACGCTGGTGAGCTTGTAGATCTGCTATTTACTGAGCACGACACCAGCACGATACTAAGTATAAATGAGGCTTGAGTGGCAGTTCGTTTACGAGTGGGGCTCATTCTCATGCGCTGCCTCGCGCCTTCATTATGATACACTGGTGGGAAATGAGAGGTCCGCGAGCTGCTGGCGCGCTGATTACTGCTCCTCGGGGACCCTCTGTTTTTCCCGGTAATTGATAGTTAGGCGCAGCCCTAATCAAATATACCGGCTGTCTCCATGATAGAGACCTATGGCCGGCCAAATGTATGCGCTTTGGTGCAATAAGGGGGTATTTTCGATTTAAGCAAAGCGGTTAACCCTGTGAACCAGTTATTTAACTTGAGTAGGAATTAGAAGAGTATATTTTTATTCCACGTAAAGGAAAGCTATAGCTGTGTGGGAGCTTGACCAACGTGCATTTCTAACAGCATAACATCTAATACAATGAATATAAAGTTAAATGGAAAATCTCAGCTTTTTGGGGGGGAAATGAGGAAGTCCCAAATGTATGCGATATTGACTCCTATGTTAGATTATTAAATCCATATTAAAACCATTGAAGTACTGATTTAACCTGACAGAAAAGGGGATGATGTTCTAATAGCAAATTACCCTATATTTCCAATTGAGACTATATTTTCCGTCCACGGAACAGGTCTGCTCTTTTCATTCATTGATGGACAGGGAGGGCAGGGGCAAAACACCCCCAAAAACTTCTATCTTCTTCAAACTCATTCTTTCTTTTCTTCTCCTTCCCCCAAAAACACCCCGGTTCCCGCAGAGCCCGTGGTTTTGTGTGGTCCCCAGCACTGTCCCGTTTTTATCACCCCTCTGACGGGTTACCCCGGTCCCCTCGCACCTGCGTCGCTCCCCGGTCCCTTCAGGAATGCGCTGGGGCTTGTAATCGCCTTTGTGGGGGCATTGAGTTGTACGGCTGACTGAAACTTCCCAACCTCACAGCGCGCTGGCCACTGAATGAGGCTCAGCGTGGGGCGGCTCTCCAAACCACGGCCGCTGCCAAATTCCTACAGTGGCGCTCACAATCACTCCCACACAGGCCCCGCTATACCGCCAGGCAGGAGGGATGGGGGAGAGGGATGTATGGGGAGGGTGGGGGTATGGGGGTATGGGGGGGGGGGTGTAAAAGAAAGAATGGATAGATGAGAAAAGTCCAAAATGAACTCTAAACAAATGGCCTATTTTAGCATCACTTTTTGGCACGGACATAGCGACACGATGGTTTTATTTGCAAATGTTGTCATTTGAAATAATTATTTGACCAACAGCAGATCTAGAAATAACAGTATAAGCTACTTTTAATTCAGATCACTAACTACATGGTTTTAGGCGCATAACGTTGCAATGGAAATCAAGCAATTTGACTCATTATAGAGGAAAAACTAGTGTATGTGCTGGGAAAAGTTTGAAAATAAAGCGTAATCAATTTTCAGTGTATTTGAGCTGCGATTCGGTACATTAGGTCTGTTTGCCGCCGTACAGCATGGTAGCTGTGGGTAGATAGAAGAGCAACACTGCACTCCGCTCCTGGAAGACCGCAGGATTAAGAGGCAGCAAGATTGTTAAACATGTCAACGTGTAATTGCACGATAAGGCCCTCGCGAGGAATTCATTGGCCCAGTTGCTTTCTCTATTCCGCGCTAATCTCGCCCGGCACATTCGTTCTGTGCAATCTGTCTCCATAATCTTCTGTGACAGAGCGGGCGACGAGAGCAGGCTGCTTGGTAATTTTTTTTTAGGGGGAGAACGGAGAAAATATGCAGAGGCGTGATAAAGTGACGCTAATTATCCCCATTTAGGACAGGGAGTGCAAGGGATCGGGGCTTTACGAGCACCGAGTGTGCGCCGAAGCTGATGGTCTCCTAGTGTGGAATATATCGGTGGCTACAAGATAAGAGTAGACTATCGCATGGTGGAGAGATTTATTGGTTGGTCAGCGCCCCTAAACACGCGCGCGCGCGCCCAACACACATGCACACACACATGCACACAGTGGTGGAAAAGGTACTCACATTTTGTACTTAAGTAAGTATCAATAGGCTATTGCAATGTAGAAATAGCCTACTCTGTAGAGTACAAAAGAAGTACAAAAGTATTGATATCAAAATGTACTTAAAGTACCAAAAGTAAAAGAACTCAATATGCAGAATGTCCCATTTCACAAGTTTTCAAATGTATAAAATGTTTTAAAATATTTTGAAAATAGCAGATCTAAACTCACAATGCATGGCATCATGACACAGTGTGAGCTTGTAGATCGGCTATTTTCAGTGTAAAAAAAAAAAGTGGTTAATGTATGTTTTTGTAATAATAATCAAAATATACAAAGTAACTAGTAACTAAAGTTTTCAAATAATTGTCGTGGAGTAAAAGTACAATATTTGCCTCTGAGATTTAGTGGAGTAAGTAAAAGTACAGTACTTGAGTAAATGTACCTAGTTACTTTACACCACTGCGCTCACACACACACACACACACACACACACACACACACACACACACACACACACACACACACACACACACACACACACACACACGCACGCATGCACAAACGCACACGCACGCGCGCGCACAAGCACAGCTGCCACTACACCTTGCGACCTAGTCACCTCACTCCATCTCAAGGTGTAATTTATTCGGGTTAAATTTGCCAGAACGCTCCTCTTTTAGCCTGGCGACATACCGTGACGCGCTCCGCCTCTCTGGGTTTTCTGTGTTAATCCGCGTCTCGTTACATTAGCAGATAAGATAGAAATGGTTGCAAAACACAGAGGAAAGCATCGTGTCCATTACACTCAATCGTGTACTGAATGAGATGTCTCCATAGATGGCATTTCACCTGGATTTTGTACTTATGATGACTCAGTTGTCCAGACATACAATCTTCCAGTTCCAGATTATTTCATTGAATTGGGTGTATAGCTACTGCGCAGTTGCTGCGGCCAAACGGATTTAATTGACGTGACATGATGCAACTCTTCATCACTTCCGTCACTTCATCACTGTGACATAGACCCTTATGTGTTTGTATTTGTTATTTTAAAATATCCAATATATAAGTAAGCATACATTTATGTAATCTCCATGTGCGGCTATATGCCTAGCCCTATAGGACAAAAAAAAAAAAAAAAAAAAAACATATAGCGTCAAAATAGACCTGATGTTACTGAGCATCACTTTTAATGATGACGCAACCCATGCCGTCCCTCTGTTACATTATCAACATGGAGGTGACTGTGAGTGACCACAGGTCCTAACACTCAGTGCTCTAAAACCAAACACAATGCGAAATTGAACATCTTGAGATTTGAGATTCTGATGAGTCATCAATAACTCCACAAGAAACACCTGCATAACTGCTTGGCTTAATTGGGTAGATTCGAGCCTACATTTCCTCCAGTGTGCAACAGTTATCACTTCAACTAGAGATATTAGTAGCTAAAGCATATAATCCAAAATGATTGCACGTGCACTGCATTGTGAATAGAATGTATTTGCAGACTGTAACCCCCCCATGTGTGTTGAGGAGGAGGTGGGGTAACATTTTCCCCTTCGTATATAGGCCTATCTTTTTTTTTAAAGCTTCAAATCTATGCACCTTATTGTTTCATTTATATAAGCAATTGAGTCATTTTGTCCTTAATTGTTGAAATAATTACTCATCTGCACTTTCCTTTTGCACTTCTCTAACTCACAATCAAGTGCCATTTAAGTTAAAGATGTTATCCCACATAGAAGTTCAACACCGGGACCATGCACAGACTTTTGGGAGTGCAGGTGCCCCCTGCAGGTGCCCCCCCCCCCCCGCCCACCCCCGAATAAAAACAGAATTTAGAAGAAGAAAGTTGTCTATTCACTATAGAGGACAGTGACACATTTTAGAGAAGCGAAACAACCCAGATCCAGTCAAGCAAAACTGAACAGATATAGGCCTATATAGTTTAAAAATATGGATGATAATGATTAATAGACAAGCCCTAATTCTTTTGACAGATTAATAGTTAAAAAGCCTGTTATTGGAACCTATAGTAAGTTCACGCATGGGCTTGACGTGCAGAAGAATAAATGCTATAGCCATGTCCTAAAAAGAGACGTATTAATATACAAACATGTCTCAAAAACGCTGATGGAGGCCTATATGGTTGCTTCCTCCTGCTGCTGTTACTGTACAAGTGTTACTTATTTGCGAGGTGTTGTTTTTTTGGTCGGCACATATCAAACTCTGAAGACTTTTGAGTAGAGAACGCCAATTCCCTTGTTTCTATAGGGCATTTGGTTCTCAAAGTGGGGTCCGGGGACCCCCAGGGGTCCTTGGGGGGGGTACCAGGGGGTCCCCTGCGAAATCAGTTAATATAGCGTCACAATCATTTTAACCACTTTAACCATATTTTATACTTTGGCTATTCAAAAATAGCAGATATACAAGCTCATAGCGCGGCACCAAGTGCCCTGCTATGAGCTTAGAGCTGCTATTTTTGAAAAATCCCTGACACCAAATATTTTTTAGATGGGGGTCCGCAGCCAAATACATATCATTTTGGGGGTCCTTGACATGAAAAAGTTTGAGAACCACTTCTAGGGAATACCTAATACCAAATGTATCAGGTGGGGGGACAAAACGACCTATAGCCTTTGTATTGAATGAGAGCAGGGCGGAGAGCAACTGTGGATCAGTGAGAGGGATATAAATGAGGCCACATAAAAAGGCCACTTTCTCCTAAAGAAGGCAATCGGGCAAGGTGCTCAGGCACTTGTTGGCGTGATGTGCACGAGAGTAGGCTACCTGTTTAGTTTCAGTCCTTAGTTTCAGTGGACCATGATTGTTCTATGCATACACTCTCAGACTGAAACTAACACTCATGATCTTGCTGACAAGAAGTCACAATCCATCATCTGGACAAAATAGTAGTTGGATATTCTCTAAATGTTTGAAATCACATTCTGAATGCTTGATTTATCTTACACACTCCTGACATTTTTCATTGTCTCGAAATGTTTAATAAAATACACATTAAAGAATTCAAATAGTTTAGACTTTAGACTCAATCAAATATATTTTCCCTCGTCCCCTCGTTTTGATGAAGACGAAGATTTGATTTGAAATATTTGTAACTATTTTAATCGAATTATCTTTCAGCCAAAACGAGACGTATATGTATTCACCCCAACAGCAATCAAACAACAAAGGGCAGAATATAGGCAATAATGCAACTAATTGTTCTGAAGATAAATTGATTTAGGAAGAAATGGTGTGCAGTCCAAAAAAGAGAAAATAATCTGTCTCGGTATTAAATACATTTCTCTTATCATTGTGTCACTACGCTATACTATGTGCGCTGTGTTTAATGCAGCAGAGACCTTGCACCACTTCCTAACCACTTTGCAAGAAGTAATTCAAAAATATACATCGAAATGTTGCTCTGAAATAGGACGGTGTGATTGGTTCATAAAACTGATGCTTGTGGCTTGATTTAGTAGGTAATGATATGTTAGCCTCTAGATAAAACAAAATCACTGAAAATGACTTGATCATCAGTATAGAAGTACATGTCAGATATTGTGAAGATAGGTGAAATAGCCTATTGCATGCTCAGCATGTATGCAAACTTTCGGTCCAAGCTTTCAAATGTTGTCATGAGACAATGTGTTGTTTGCAATTACATTAATAAGTTATATCTATATGACATAATAAGTTAGGATATTGTCGCAATAATAGGCCTACATTAACTAGTCGTTTGACTTAGGCCTACGTTTCTGCACAGAATCCCCCTTGAATAAAAAAAACCGTTGCAATAAACAGCTTATTTGCGAGTGAGGAATAATTCTGAAATAGCATAAAATGCAAAGATGCAGAAATGAAGGCTATCAAGATGGCTTCATAAATGCACCAATATTTCAAATGATTTTGTGATGTTGTTGTCTCACATTAATAAAATGAAGCTTAAAAGGCTAGCCCTAAAGACACTTATTAAAATCTATAGCTTTATCAGCAGCCATAATCACATAATCCTATCAAGCAGGCGTTTACGTGCTTTTACGCACAATTACACACAATTAGATTCTTCGAAAGTCTGTGTGATCTATGGCCAAACAACAAACTCAAAATTTGAATAAATGTATAGGGGCCAAAATTCTACTTGGATGTCATTCTCCAGACTAAAACCTGGAATATCTTTGCAAGACATAGTATAGTGGAAATAATCAATCTAAGACCGCTCTCTTAAGAATCAAAGCAACATATGTGAAATTTATTCAATTCTTCTTCAATGCAATATCATGGCCTTTCACTTGCCGAAAAGCACTTAAATTACAACAGCAGACGCCCGTCAGTCTTCGAAATATTAAAATTATTCACAATTTACAATACTTAGGTTATTACAATAAAATGATATGAGTTCGAGAATTAATAGACATAAGCTTCTGCAAATGAACACAAATGTTTAAGGAATGCGATTTTTTCCATATATTTTAAAGCACTTTTTTATCAGTAGTATGACACATCTTATCTCATTTTCAATAACTTACAAGAACCCCCAAATTATAAGACAGTAACCAAAGATTCCCGTGAACTTGGCATAGCCCTCAACTAAGAGTGTGTTAATTAATGGACAAAAATGATAGCACAATAACCAATATCAACATCGTTATATAATTCCACCGTTGGCTATTCAAAAAGCCGAGATGAATATGCTATTTACCCTTCATTTACAATATCATAAACATTCTGTACAAAATGCAGGTAGTTGTGGGGCCGGGATAATTTAGAAAAGAGGTAAATATTTGGTTATGTGTTGGTTTGCAGTTTGTAGTTATTCTATGAGTTCTAAATGTGAGTTAGAGGGACCGTTCCATTCACTCCAGCCGTCGCGCTCTGGTAATGCTGCGGCAAGGCGTGGAGTCTACTTTGCACTGACGGGTCCCCCGGCTCTCCGGTCGGTAAATACATGCTTATCATCTCTCTCAAGTCTCCGGGGCAAGGACCCCGTGAGTGTGTGCTGACGGGGGGGCTTACACTCGGCTCCGACTTCACCAGCGACCCTAACGTTCCCATGGCAGCTGAAGAGGAGACGCCAGAGCTCTGGTGTTGTGTGTAGGTGATCCCGCCGTAGCCAGATGGAGAGGCGCTCATGTAGCCCTGAGAGTTCGATATGGGGCTGTATTGCAGGGTCGTCATGTCATAACGATGCATGGGCTGGGGGTTGTGCGAGTGATGGTGGTGTGAGTGGTGGTGGTGTGCCCCGCTGCCCGGGTGCTGGCTGTAGGCTAACTGAGCCTCCTGCATCATCGCCGCGGCCGCTGCAGCGGCAGCGACTTGCCCTGAGTACGCACCGTTTGCCCAGCCGTTCATGTGCGCGTAGCCGGAGCTCGCGGAGCCCCCGTGGCCCCCAGGGCTCTCTAACCTCTGTCCGACCCCGGATGAACCCATGCCGACCCCTAAACCCACTCCACCGCCCCCGCCGGCCCCGGAAAGCAGTCCACCGGCCAGGGAATATTTGTCCTTTTTGAGCAGCGTCTTGGTCTTCCGTCTTGGCCGGTACTTATAATCCGGGTGCTCCTTCATGTGCATCGCACGCAACCGCTTCGCCTCGTCGATGAAGGGTCGCTTTTCAGCCTCGGACATCACCTTCCACTCGGCGCCCAGCCGCTTGCTGATCTCAGAGTTGTGCATTTTGGGGTTTTCCTGTGCCATCTTTCTCCGCTGTCCACGGGACCACACCATGAACGCATTCATCGGTCTCTTCACCCGGTCCTGGTTCGCTTTGGACGCACTGTTCGGCCCCGTTTGCCCCGTGTTCGTGTTCGTTTGGGGTCCAGGGGAATGAAGGTCAGTTTCCATCATCATGCTATACATTCACCTGCTTTTCAAACTTCGCCACCAACAGAGAAAAAAAAGTCTATTCAAGACTTAGTCGCGCACAAGATAGGCAGGTGCGTACCGAATTACGAGGTTACAACGCTACTATTATAACCCCAAATAATTCAAATGCAACGCGACAAATAATCCGAGAAGAATATTATAAAAAATGTTCTCCAAGTAAATATTTACCCGTTCTTCGCTCGATCGTTCACGTCCACTACGATAGAATGCGCATTTGAGCCACTTTCTCTGTCGGAGTTGAGAAGTTAGTTAAAGCGGCGGCCATATGATGCGCTCTGACAGCGGTTAAATGAGCCACAAGCGGCCAATGACGTTCTAGAAGCAGGATGATTTGCATGGCGTTCGGTCACGTGATTCTCGACTCGTGGAGGGAGAACAAGCTGGCAGGATGGAGGGGGGTGGGTGAAAGGACGCCCCCCCCCCCCCCCCCCCCCCCCGCCAAATGGCATGAGCTTGGAAAGGTGGCATATATGACATTTTTCCAAATACACACTATAATGACTTTAATAAAAGTTCCCACAGCAATTTAAGTTTAGCTATCACTCACATTAAGACCCTTTTGGTCTACGTCGGAAGAAAATCCAAATAGGCCTTGATATCACCCCCAATCATTGGCTATACAGATGCCATAACCAAAGTTGTATTTGACATTTTTTGTTTTGACACCATGGGAGCAAATCAATCTGAAAATGTTTGCACGTAACACTCAAATCAAATGATCTGCTCTGTTTTTGTTTGAATGTTTATAGGCATTAACCGAAGAGCCATATGTTTTATATGCCAATAAATATTGTTTTTAAAAAAAATGCACATTGTAAATTATTTTTCTCTCCTCTTGTGTTATTCCCCCCCCCCCCCCCTCTCTCTCTCTCTCTCTCTCTCTCTCTCTCTCTCTCGCAGAATCTCATCCGTGTCTCTCTCGTTCTCTCTCCATTCTCGTCAAGAGTAAAAATATAGGTTCTGATTTCAGAGGAAGCTACACTCAATGCACATTATGTGAGTGATTTGGTTAACAGATGAATAGTGAAACAGAGCAGGCCTAGACCCACTGGTTTCGGGGCAAAGAAGTGTCATCGCCGTCTACTGGTGAGGTGATGGTGAATTCATTCTGCTGATTCCCATGGGCAACGTGGGCAAAACATATAGGTCTACATGCAAACGGCATGATTTCCGATTTAAGT
>NC_139954.1:21528644-21571144 GCF_963454915.1 Gymnoscopelus microlampas | reverse complement strand
ACAACAAAAATGACCTATATTCATTTCCTTCCATGAAAAACATAGCTTTAACACCATATGCCGGCACCAGCAAAGCATTGCTTGCTTGCCTTAGGCCTAAATGTAACAAATGACAGCTTAACATTAGTGCGGAGATAACTTTACAATAAGTGGTTGATTTGAACAAAGAGATGCAGTAGAGAAGTAAGCTAAAGCTATGCCATTCCTCTCCACATTTACCTTGAAATATGTGGTTTGCTAGTATTTCATAATGTGCTCTAACAAAGGGGAGGGGGACATTGTTCACTACACTCTCCATCTCACCTCAGTTTAGCCTACATACAATGCCATGATGAGACTCATATGTCTCTCTGTTGGCTCTGGTTGATCAGGGGTGTTCAGTAACCAAAGGCAAGGCAACCATTTTTAATCTCTTGCTGTCTAGGGAATCACTTGAGAAAACTTGAGCTGTTGTATCCTTTAGAAGTGTCTGCATTCAGTTTGAGTATACACTACAGTATATTGGTGAGCATAATTTCAATAACTCATCACTTGAGTTAGTCAGAAGAATTACAGCACATAGGGATAAACCAATATAAGGACTACGGAATGGTGAGTTATGGTAAAAGGAAAGTTGAAACCATTGGCAGGGAGATCAAGGAATAGAAAAACAGTGTGTGAAAGAGAGAGAGAGAGAGAGAGAGAGAGAGAGAGAGAGAGAGAGAGAGAGAGAGGAGAGTGAGAGAGAGAGAGAGAGAGAGAGAGAGAGAGAGAAAGAAAGAAAGAAAGACAGACAGAGAAAGAGGCGGATGAGGCCAGGGTCAGGCCTAAAAGCTTTGAGGGTAAGAGTGAGCCAATCAGCTAAAAGCATAATGTGGGCCTTAGATCTATTCACGTGGACTATGTTTGTCAAAAACAAATCTTCATAAGCAGCTCTTAAAAAAAAAAAAAGATCCTAAAAAACTACACGTGCAAATCAAAGGTGGCACATGCACACACACGCTCGGAAGCACATGCAGACACAGAGGCAATGGGTGCATGTGAATAACAAAAAAAAGACAAAAGTCTAAAAGCCAATCTAGTGCCACCCTAGAAGCTGTGCTGCTCCTTACATTGAACTTGACCAAAGTGGTTTGAACCGACTGACATTGCCATCAATAGAGCCCTGTGAACTCACTATTGGGGCTAAAAGCCATTTTATTATCCTCACTAGTTATGCAACCGTTGTACCGGTTGTCAGAGTACTCGCTGTACCCGTTGTTAGAGAACCCAATGCGGTACCTTCACAGTTATAAGCGGCACCGGCCTGCTCGGGAACGATGCAAATCAGGACTCAGGAACGATGCAAGGCAGGAAAGATGCAAGTTGGAAATGTATATGTACGCAATACCCGTCATTCTTGTTGTCAGAGTACCCGTTCTCAGAGAACCCAGTGCGGTACCCACTAACATACGACCGATCGACTAAGGAGGCACGGGAGCCCTGATGTCGTCAGAAACTGCTGATGTGTTGATGACATACATGGGCATAGACTAAAGGAGTTGTATTGCGCACGGCACCACTTACAGTATATTGGTGCAGCGGCACAAACGTGATGCAAAGCTCTATCAATCTAAGAAGCCGATGGGTTGGGTTGGCCAATCAGGGAAGCTGATACCTATACATGCTCCCCCCCAAAACACACAGAGATTCGATGTGTTCTCCACAGACACAGACAGACAGACAGACAGACAGACAGACAGACAGACAGACAGACAGAGATTTTGTGAATTTATAGACAGATTATGATGATGATTATTTATTAGTAGTGGTGGTGGTGGTGGTGGTGGTGGTGGTGGTGGTAGTAGAAGTAGTAGTAGTAGTACTACTACTAGTAGTAGTAGTAATGCCAGAATTGGGGAGAGGGAATATATACACTGAAGGGAATATATACACAACTAAAAAGCTAAAAAGTACCTTTAAGACGGAGAACAAGTGAACATTTTGGCCTAAGGGTAGCCCTAGCGAAAGTGCCATGGGGTCACCATAAAATCAGTTACCCATTAGATGACCTATGTGTGAAAATTGTAGCTTGAAGATGGCAATAGAGGAAAGGCCATGGGTTCATCTGGGGAACATGAAGATACAGAGCACATTTCAAAGCAATCCAGCCAGTAGATTTTGCGATATCTTGTTAGGGACCAGGATGGATATGGATACAGACTGACCAACCAACTACTGATATTACCATCCTTGAAAGGATCATATATTAGATTCATGATTGATGATTGGGAATCTTCCACTTGCAAACAAATTGATTATTAGTACACATTTCGTCCTCTTACTGCTTCTAAGATGACAGATTTACATACCCATTGCTACAATGTTCACATATAATATGAGTTAATGAAGTATTGTTTGCATTGAAACTGTCAAAACTGTCACAGTTTGATGGACTGATGTCTATGTACAGAGATGATACACATTGGCAGGTATGTTTGCACATACAAGGAATTTATCTTGGTGATGTTGATGCATTACACAGAAGCAACATTATAGAAACGTTTCAATTATTTACAAGATAAGATGGACTTTAAGGTCCCCTACACGGAAATGTGTTCTAGACTCTGTCCTGCAGTTCCACAGAAGTCAAAAGTCATACCTCAATAACACAGCTTTCATTTAACAGTTTGCACATACACTTCTGACAATGGTGAAGCTGTGGCCAACATAGTACATTACCTGCTAGTGTTGTGGTGACAAATTGCACAACCCTGATCCCAACTTACATTACACCTATTTTCTCAAAATATATAAAAACGCAATGATATAAAGTTATGAAAATGATTGTGTACATTTTTTTGCAAGCAGTGTAATTCTTCATTTCATCATTGAGCATTACATCAGCAGAGTGTCTGACTCTGATGTCCACATACAAGCCCAATATATCCCATTCAAAAGCAGATTGATGCCTCACACAACTTTCCTCTACTGTACTTCTTTGAATAGCATCAGAACGATAACAAGAATAGAAGGATGAGTCGGTGACAATAACCATGTATGAGTAAGTGTGTCTACAACAGGCAGAGGCAAAGTGGCAAAAGTCAGACGGAGAGACCAGTGTCAATCCCATGGCAAACAGCAATGGATAATCATGGGCTTTGGGAAAACACTGTGTCCATAATGCTATTACCCAGGATTACCTACTCCAGCAGAGAGGGTGAGACTCTCTTCACAATGTGCCACAGACCTTTCAGATAATCATCTTATCACAGATGACAAACCTTGAAGAAACATCCCATTATTAGGGAAGAGAGAGAAGGGGAGAGAGAGAGGGAGAGAGAGAGAGAGAGAGAGAGAGAGAGAGAGAGAGAGAGAGAGAGAGAGAGAGAGAGGAGAGAGAGAAAGAGAACCTACACATCATGTTTAGAAGAAGATATGGGCCTATAATAGGAGGGTAAAATATCAGATTTTGAAATAATCACGCCAGTCTTTCTTTCTCTCCCTCTATGTTTCCTTTGCTCTCGCTCTCTCTACCTCTTGCTCTCTCGCTGTCTCCTCCCAGGGCTCTTTCTCTTTTCCCCACAGGACAATTAGAGACAAGATTTTTATGCATTGTTCGCCTTATCAATTAGCCATAACACCTTCCCCTCTGATTGGTCGGTAATGAGCGTAATGGTTTTAACAGTCGGGAGTCACAACTCTTTAGAGGGGCCATGCTAATGGTGTCGCCACGACGATGGCTCCTCAGTAACAGCTCTGCGGAAAAAGGTGGGGTGAGGGTGGAAGGTGGGAGGGTGGGGGGGGGGGGGGGGGGGGGGTGTTGTAGGAGGAGAAGGAGAGGGGCGATATAGTCAGGTCTCCCTAACATATCGCTAATTAGAGCTCACAGTCAGTCATTACCACTGTAATAGGGTGTAACACTAATGGGAATCAGGAAAGCAAGAGCACAAACGTGTGTGTGTGTGTGTGTGTGTGTGTGTGTGTGTGTGTGTGTGTGTGTGTGTGTGTGTGTGTGTGTGTGTGTGTGTGTGTGTGTGTGTGTGTGTGTTGGGGGGGGGGGGGGGTGATAAGGGTTGGAAAAGTGAGAGAAGAAAAAAATGTATAGGAGGAGAAAATGTCCAGAAATGATGGTAAGGAGATGAGGCAAAATGGAAGTGAGTGCACAGAAAGAGCAGGGAACAAGAAGCGAGATTATAGACAGAGGACGTTTTTTAATGTTTTAATGCACACTTGTTAGTCAGCCGAGGTCAGAGACCATTAATGGATGATGCTCAATATATCTGTCACGGCCAAAGATAGGAAGGGCAAGAAAGCATAGGGGGTGGAAATGAAGAGGCGAGAGGGGGTGGTGGTGTTGGTGGTGGGAAGAGACAGCAAGAGTGACAGAGATGAGGTCGAGGGAAAGGCGGGCAGTGAGACGGTCTCCTAGTTAACCACTTTGGCACTTAGTTCTTGTTAGCACTGATGCACTCTGCAGCGCTTACAGCCAGTGATGTGTTTTTTTTTTTTATGGTTGTCAGCACTAAACTGCAGCTACGGTAGCAATACATGGAGTGCACAGCTAAAGCTGACAGGCTGGATGACAGGCAAACATTGTTGGGAGAACTGACGAGTGAGCAAATAGTGTGTGTGGTGGTTCCTCTCTAACGTATGTCACTCTCAGAGAGAGAGAGAGTGGTGGTGGTGGGTAGTTACCCCAACATGTTTCTGCATTGGAATTATCCTAGTTTTCTGTCTGGAAAAGATACAATAATATGAGCAATGCCTTCCAGTCATTGTATTTGTTGAATTGCTGGAATATTTACATCTCCCAGTCTATACATGCCTAAACTCTCTTGGGCATCAGGTGAAGGTCTCTAGCACACAGACAGAAAGCAAACAAACAAACATGTTGCGCTTCTTTATATAAAGACATACATTTGTGTCACCAAGTTTTCAAAAGAAGAAGAAGAAGAAAAAGGATTCAGTGCTATCTTTAGAGGAAGTTTGCCATGGATTAATATTGTGTGTAGTAGCCTATTGTGTGTAGTAACCTTACGGTGGCAGCACCTTGGCCTTTTGAGGAAAGTAAAGGAGTACAGGGGGGCCTTCCAGATTTCAGCCTCGAGTGTATGTTGTTTGTGTGTGTGTGTGTGTGTGTGTGTGTGTGTGCGTGCGCGCGCTCGTGCGTGTGCGCTCGTGCGCGTGCGCTCGTGTGTGTGCATGTGAAGCCAGAGGATAGGGGGTCCTCTGTGTCTAAACTATGATTGGGCCATACTCCCGAAGTCCCGAACCCAGAATTTGAAATAAGGTCATCGTCCCAGGAGGCACCAAGTCAAAGCTTTTCTTCCGCACCTGCCCTTTAACTCTCCTCATCCGCCTCCTCCTCTCCGGGCACCCATCCATCCTTCTTATCCCCTTATTTCTTCCTCTGTATGCAATAATGGTCTACTACGGATTGAGTAACTTTCATGGCTTCTCAAAGAGTACATGAAGACAACAGAAAGAGGTACATCATAACGACTACCCATACCTCTTCAGTTTGGTTTAAATTTGTTTTTGTTAGTATTTTCTCTCAGCCTCAGATGAAAAAAAAAAACTTTCAGTAATGGCTTTGGGCCTTAATATTGTAATTCGATTTGGGAAATGAATATTTAGGATTAGCAAAACATTAGAAACAGAAATGGCATCGTTAGTAGATAAGGCAAGGTAATAAGTATTAAACCTGGCACTGTGTGTATGTCTGTGCCGGTGTGTGTGTCACTCAAATGGGTGCTGCACAGATGCATATCCAACAGGACAATAACACACCATTCTAATGCTAATCAAAGAGGCCATTAATGTTTACATTCAAAATCATCCCCCTTCCAAAGAAATACATTCACTCCCTGCTAAACTGGGATAATTAGTTCCCTCTTAAACCCATATTCCATTAACTCAGGTGAATCCATCTGAGTTTCATCAAATTTCTGCTTTATTTTGTATGATAATGCAATTTAAAGGCAAATGACATATTCAGGCTGCTGGGTTGGGGGTGGACGTGGGTGTATTCTAAATGACAACTATGAGAAAATAAATGGGGACATGGGCAAAATGCTTCTTCTGCTTTTTCCCCTTTTTTCTCACTTTTTCTTTTACATGTACTGTAATTGTAAATATTTACAAGTGTTTCTATCATTATGTGTGACTGGTTTATGCATAAATTCATATTTAAAGCGTAAACAGCTTATTGGAGATTAGCGACTTATGCTTCCGTATGCTCAATGTTCTACATACTTTGTACTGATGACATTTCATGTCGCCATATTCACCCTGATACCTTCAGGATGAAACCGCCAGGTCTAATGTTGACAAGAGGGTACTTGCTCAACAAAACAAACTCACCACAAATAAAAAATGTAAAAGGTGAAAAAGAAAGACCTCCACCTTTAGACCTCACCCTCCCCACCCACCCCACTGCACCCTCTCGCTGAGTAGAGCACTTGCTTGTGTTTTGGCCTTTTTTTTTTGTGGCGAAAGGGTGTGTGAATGGGTGTTCTCTATTGATCTATGCCAGCACACACACACACACACACACACACACACACACACACACACACACACACACACACACACACACACACACACACACACACACACACACACACACACACACACACACACGTCAGGCTGACCAATGGTCAAAGTCTGAGCACTTTTTTTTCCAGAATAGTTCAGCAGCATCAGCATTCATTCAGCCCCCCTCTAACTCTGTGGAGCTGGGAACACAAAAGCCCTAACAGAACACTCTGCTTGTGGCATTCAGTCATGGAGAGAGAGAGTATTCTCTGTACACTATATAAAACAGCGATTCTCAACTTGTGGGCCAGGGCCCACTGGTGGGCCGTGAATATATTACAAGTGGGACCCCAAATAATTGTTGAAGATTTGATTGATAATATAATATTATTATTTAAAAATATATACTGTATGTAAAAAATAAAATAAAAACCTTCATGGTACTATGTTTTCTTTAAAACCTTGAAAAATGTGTTTTCTTTTCATTGTGATAAATAGGAACTGTAGGGTAAGTGATATTTTGTGGTTGAAACAATAAAAGGTTAAGCACTATATTCTGATAATAATAGTTAGTAACAGGGGTCTCACTGTCTCTCCAGCTCGTTAATAGACAGAAAATTAATTTTCAGGTGGGTTGCAAAAGTTCAGCCAATCAGGAGAGATTAGCCATTTATCAGCTTTTTAAAAGTGTTCCAGTTCCAATTTTGTCTGCTCATTTCTTTGTGTCATCACTTCCAATTTCACTTAATCTGTATCCTGTCTGAGTTCTCTGATTGGATAAAATTGGTATCAGTATGAAAATGCATTTTCTGTTAAATAAAGAGCTGGAGAGACGTGGAGACTCCTGTTACTGAACAAACACTTTACAGCAATGAGTACAATCAGAATATAGAGCTATTTAACATTTATTTTAACCAAAGAAAATCACTTAGCCTACCCTACCTTTAAAGTATATTAATCCAAGCTGCTACACAATCGATCGATCATTAAAATAAACATGCTCTGAAAATGCACGCGGCCCACCCATGTGACCACTTAACACGGCAGACAATGCTTTTGAGATTCTTTCAAGTGAACCCATGGTCCAGAAAAGGCAGAGAACCACTGCTATAAAATCCTGAGTGTTATTGTAACTCAGAGAGAGTTATTTTTGTAGACTCCCTGGGATGAAAGTGTCTAATGTTATTATATATATATATATATATTATACTGTATATATATATATGTTATTATTAACCACTTAAATTCTAGCATCCGTATTCTGGAGAAAGCCTTCGCAGAAAATAGCAGATTTACAAGCTTAGAATGCGTCACATTGTGACATGCTGTAAGCCTGTAGATCAGCTATTTTCAGCGAAGATATTAGAACGAAAACAGAAAATACACTAGTATAGAGCCCTGAGGGACTCCACTCAACAATGTATGGGGTACCGGTTTACTCATCTTGTCTCCAGACACCTATTTATTTCTTCATACACTGAAAAATCCTCAGTGATAATCAAACTCTGAAAGTGCAGGAACTACTTTTAAGACAAAATGAGTATAAATGACCCTTAAGGGTCCATTTTTACACTCTCAGAGTTATATTAACACTGAGAGGATTTTACTGTGCATGCTCTGTTAAAACACAGCCATTTACTGTCCTGTAAACATTTATGATTTATAGAAGTAGTGTAGCCTCACACATGAGTGCAGTGCGCGCACGCACGCACGCACGCACGCACGCACGCACGCACGCACGCACGCACGCACGCACGCACGCACGCACGCACGCACGCACGCACGCACACACACACACACACACACACACACACACACACACACACACACACACACACACACACACACACACACACACACACACACTGTAATGGATAGGAGCTGGCTGAGGGCGTCTGTCAGGGGCGACTGTTCTAATCAGAGCAGTGAGGAGAGAGATAAAGGGGAAAATAATGAGTGTGGCATCAGGCCTTTCATAGCACAACAAAAGGCCACGGGATCAGATAGACACACACAATGTGGAGAGGAGAGGAGGGGAGGAGAGGAGAGGAAGAGAGGGAGAAGAGAGAGAGAGAGAGGAGGAATGGGAGGAGGAGGCAGGGAGGGAGAGAAAGGAGGGATGGATGGAGTTGGTTGGTGAAAGGCCACCTTGCACTGTAGGTGATGTAAGTCTACAGCTAGGCTAGGATCTAACAAGGTGGGTTTGAGGCAGATCGCTATGACAACGAGCATCAACAGAAAGATGAAAATGGGTCACATGTTGCGTTTACATAAATCATATTAGCGTAGAGCAGGCCCGGCTGCAGGAACTGATTACATATGTATTTCCCATTTTGCCTTTTCTCTCTCAAAACGCTACATCCTCCTTCTCACCCCCACCTCCTCTTCTGGCTGATTAGTGCTGCTTCATTTGCTGCTTGTGTGATAATTTTGAGTTGTTCTTTGATTATTAATGCCTAATTTACCCAGATTACACTCCTTTTATTATTAATGGCTGATTTAGCCCGATGACTCCAATCATTAGATAGTGCCCAAACTGAAAGCAAACAACCTTAGTGGTCTTCCAATGTGGCGATACAGCCTCTTTTACTGCTAATGATACTGTTCAAACACGAACGGGCCTGGGAGTGTTAAGTCAATGCCCACGTTTTTTACCCAAACTCCCCATCAAACTTTAAAGAGAAAAGAAATACTAATTAGAAACCGCAAGCTAGGAGAAATGAGCAGGCAGACAGAACAGAAAATCCTATTCAGAGACTTAATGAGCTTGTCGAAGCTGAATAATTGATTTCTAATTCTAGCCTGCAGCTGTTGACCCAACCAGGGAGTGTTTTGAATGGAGCTGAAATATACTGCTCTCTGAGTTGGCACTGGTGGCTCTCTGGTAGATCCTGTAGAGCCATTGCTAAAAGAATTCTCATGTCAAAAATATCAAGGTTTTTCATTGACTGAAGTATGACTCACAATGTTTCCAAAGTCAACAGTTTGATCAGAGATGAATCAATGTGCAATATAAATATGTCTCTTATTGACTTTGAAAATTAATTACAAGTTATCCCCATCAGTTAAAAGGCAATTCAATCGAATGCTATTCAACATTTGTATAACTGCACATGGATGTGAGTGAGATGTAGTTTGCTTGTGAGCTGTGAGAGCCCAGTGAGGTAACTCCTTTGGTAAACTGCCGTACAAAGCGCTGCGAACCGCGATCCCTATCAGATTGTAGGAGGGTTTTGTCACTCTCATTTGCTGCGGAGTGATTCTTTGTTGCCCTGTGCGTACGATCATATCCTGGGGGCTCTGGGGCAGGAGAGCAGCACAGAGCACCCTGTGTGTGAACCACAGCCGCCCGGCGTCCCTGTAAGATGACCTCACGGAAAATAGGCCTAATTATTGCCGTGACAGCCCGTGCTATCATATTCAGCCTGATCAGTCACTACGCAGGGGACGGGGGGGGGAAGAAAAATTAACAGAAATATATACCGCTGTGTCGCCAAACCCCCCCTAAACTGGCCCCATTTATTTTTAATACCCTAATCAGCAGGTCCCAAAGGGAGCTTGGCTCTCACTCACTCACACAGACGAACACAGGTGAGTCTACAGGTGATCCAGAGGGGGAGGGGGGGGGGTGGGGTGGATGTGGAGGGGAGGGAGCGAGGGAAAGGGGAGTGGGGGGCTGGATGTCATAGAGATGTAGCAGTTTTCAGCAAGGATAAAACAAACTTTGACATTTTGTTCCACGTGCACACATCTTCATCACACCGTCTTCTGCCAAAGAAACTTTTCCTCAGGTACTAGCCTAAACTGTTTTTATTTTAGTTTGCTTTGTGTGTGTGTGTGTGTGTGTGTGTGTGTGTGTGTGTGTGTGTGTGTGTGTGTGTGTGTGTGTGTGCTTCCTAACCATAGCAACGAGTTTAACAACTAGAATCTAGATACTTTGCTGTACAATGAATAGCGAAAATAGATCTGCTATTTTCACCATTTTGTATGATGTTTGAAAATGCTTTTTTAAAAATACATTTTGGCTAAATTTTTAACTGTAATGAAAAACCTTCTCCTATAATGACATGCACAAAATAGGGACGCCAGGTTGAAACTAAACTGCTTAAATGTATTCCCTCTCATGTGTGTATGGAGACAGCATGGGAATCAGTGTACAGTACCTGCAAAGGAGGGGCTGGATGAGTGAGACGGTAGGAGATGAAGAGATAAAGAGGCGATGGAGGGGAGAGAGAGAGGGGGGGGGGGGGGGGGCAGAGGGATGAGGTAATTACAAGACAGAGAGAGTTTAAGGCAGATAGGAGTGATTAACTCCAGGACTGTCCTCCCTCCTGAAGCCACAGTCATTAGAGTTGGATCATTATATGATGGATTTCAGGGCCATTTTCCTGGTTTTGTTCCCAGAGACAGTATTCCGAGGAACACCCTGGGAATGGGACATACTACACCAATGGCTGCCTCTGTGAGAAAACAAGACAAACATCAAATGCTGTACCTTGATCAATAGAGGAGGAAACCAGACCAGCTCAAATAGGACTTCCAGTGTTTGTTTTATACAGTGTTCATTTAACTCTGAGAATTAAATTAACATGAATGCTGTATCAGTAGAGAGGCATGTTCTGCATATTGAACTATACAATGAAAACTAAAATCTTTTGACAATGACAAATAGTTTATTTACCACTAAGGCCCTGTATACTGCTTTAGAAATGTTCGAAATATTTAGAAGTCTTATTTTTTTTGCCTATAATGACATGGCCAAAATAGGGACGCCAGAGCAAAAGTAGTTGAGTGATTGATACATGACATGGGTCTTAACGAGGTCTTAGTGGCTGGTGACTTAACCAGTGCATTTATCACATGCTCCTTGTGAGTTGTGAGGACCCGGTTTGAAACCGATTCCTCACATTTCTCCCCTCTCTCTCTCCCCTCAGTTTCCTGTCTCTTTACACTCTCCTTTCTAACAAGACAACTAACTAGGAAATAATGAGGTTCCTGGGATCCACAAAGAAACGGCATGGCTCCAATGTGGATATCAGACTTCATGTGACCATGTATGACGTCAGTGGTAGTGGTTCTTAAACGTTTTCATGTCAAACGAAAACCCCCAAATTGATGAATTTGGCCACAGACCCCCATCTGAAAAGTGTTGTGCCAGGGACCCCAATACAAGAAGATTTGTGTTAAAACATTTCTAAATTATTCACATTTCCTTTTTTTCCAAAAAGTTCACAATGCATCATAAAGTTCATAAGATTTCATGAGATTTGTATCTCTGGGACCCCAATCTACGCTGTAAAATCCTCAGTGTTAATTTCACTCTCAGAGTTACAGACCCGTAAGTGTCCATTTGTTTCTAAGCCATCAATCATTTAGCTATATCCTTCACTTTTCATTTAGTTTATAAATACATCTGAAGCTATAAAGAATATATAAGGTGACCACACACAAGCTCACATTCTATCATGCAAACGTGTGCATCTGCAGACAAAGACTCACACAGAGATTTAAAAAAAACAACAACTCTTAAACACACTCTGACAATCAAGTAACAGTGCCAAGCTAATAATTTGATTAAATCCTTTGATCACACAATCACTCTAGTTGGAGTGATGGTTTGTTGTTTTGGTTGTGCATAGTAAAAAAATCAGTGGGCTACTGCAGGTAAATCTTTACAATCTCAGAGTTAAATTAATATTCAGCATTTTACTGTGTGGGTATATTACATTTGCACAATTGTATCTGTGTGGGATTGTATGTGCACTTTCTTCTGCGGTTGTGGTTTACACCTCATGTGTTTTTGAAAAAGAAAAACAAGGTTTCAGCGTGATCAGCCCCCCCACTAACTGTGATTATTAAATAAAAGTTAAATATTTCAAAAAGTATAAGAATTAGTGGAGGCATTTCTGTGGCCTACTGGGCAGCGTGCATACAAAGGTTGGCACTGAACGGTCCAGCGGTTTGGGAGATTAGCTCTGGAAACACACACACACACACACACACACACACCCTCTCATTGACGGCTAACTTCCTGCAGATGCATGCCGTAAAAACAATTAAGGTTTGGTTTATGATTGTGGGTATATTAGTTGTACTGTATGTGTGTATCTTGCACGTGTACATGTGAGTGTGTGGGCCTTTGTGCACAAACGCCTTTGCTGGGAAAGAATAGAATACAGTAGTAGCCCTTGTAACCCAGCCCTGCCCTCCAGCCCCCAGCCCCTCTCTCTGTCAGTGGCCATGTGTAATGTGTAATAGGCACTGACAGTCAGTCGCTGTGCAGGTCAGTAACCCTGTGGCCCTGTCTAATTGAGGCTAAGGATCCCGGCTTGTCCTGCCATCTATAATTAACTACATCATCTGCAGCCGTATGAAAGATTCAGCTGGACTGGGAGTGGCCGACACATGATCCTGGGGTTGGTGTTTACTGTGTGTGTGTGTGTGTGTGTGTGTGTGTGTGTTAGCATGCATAAAAAGTAAATCCAACATGCATAGTGAGACTAAAAGTAAGTTTTTGTTTTGGTTATGCATTTTTGATAATGATGAAGTATATTCATAATATTGGGTGTGTCTGCAAGAATTCTGTATTCAAGAAGGCGTATTGCGATAGGCATAAAATGTATGCATTAAAAATTGTCTGTATGTCATGTCTTTTATAATCACACACACCACACTCCAGGATTGGGCTGGAACTTGTTGTGATCCAAGCAATGGCATGTTCATGGGCAACGTTTTTAAATGTTTTATCCTTTAAAATTAACTTTTTCAAAGTTACATTTGAACCTGGAAGTCGATGGACAGGCAGCTTGGACTTAAACTTTGCCTATATATGAGATGCCGACATTGCAGTACTGACATCATAGAGCATCCTGTAAAGTGCCCTAGCAAGGGTGAAAGGTGAGGGTGAACAAGCCTCATCTCCATCCTTCCCTTCAGCCTCGGCCGGCCCCGGCAGCAGCAGCTTGATCTTTGGCGTGGCAGGGCCCTTTAGAGTGCACTCTGCCCATTCACACACCTCGGGTCTGCCCCCCATCCCCCATCCCCCCCCTACCCACTCACCCCACTCCAACTCCTCTCTTTTTCCTGCCGATGCCTTTGAAATACGGATGAAAAAAAGAAAAAGCTGTTTTTTGAATTAATGAATCATTTTCGCCAGGTGTCGTTGGGGGAAAGGGGGGCTAATAAATACAGTGGCGAGAGCCTCGGCTCGACGCTCCCCCCCCCCCCCCCTCGCTGAGTCCACCCCTCCTCCCACAACCCTCCACCCCCGGCCCTAGATGAAAGGCCTGGCTCGTTCCTGTACCTTTAATTTAGAGCTGAAAAGGAAAACGAGAGCGGGGGTGCGAAACATGCTTATGAATATGGAGAAAATTGGATGAGAAACCATCCCTTTGAATAAATCAGTCTGAATGTCGCCAGGCCTTGGGAGAAGGAAGGTCGCCGGAGAGCCTTGGATAGACAGACAGAGGAGTTTGATGGACTGGTGTGTGTGTGTGTGCGCATGCATGCATGCACGCACGCACACACGCACACACATATTTTACAAATAACAAGGACACATCCTTGTTATTTGTGAAGAAGTTTCGAGATGCACCGCTGCTTGCTGACACAACATGAAGAAAGTTCTCTCACCGCAAATGACTGCTAACCATTAGAGTTAGGGGATCCGAGCGCACTGAAGAGACTTGAGCTTTGTGAAGAGAGTCAAATGATCAGGCCGTGCTATAGAGTGCTGCAGGGGTGATGTTTTCTTGAAGGCTAATCCGGAAGTTACTGTACATTTTTGCTTTGGTTTTATATAAACTAGGGTGATGACCATTGGGAATGATGCCCATTGGGAACACATGCCCTCACTTATGGAATACCCATTGTACCCGTTGTCACGGTACTTAGTGCAGTACCCATTATATCATATATAGTACTTGGAGGCCAGCCAGTACTATGACGTCGTACTGGTGACATAGGGATCTCCATACATGCATAAAACGGACACAAACAGACAGGAAGACAGAGACAGAGATCTCTCCATATAGGGATTTAAATGGGACACACACAAACTCAAAGACAGATACATTACATACCGAATACATACAAAGATTTTGTTTGAAGTCTATCACTATCTGGAATGGGCACTATCTTAACATTCGTGCCCATTCCATGCATATAGGGAAGTGAGGGATGGAGACTTCAGTGTGGTGGTGTGTCGGTCTGTTTACTTATAGCACAGACATTCGGGTCCAGGTCCTAATGCTAGTTGATTTGAATTATACTTGGTTGCATTGCATGTCACACACTGAAAATAGCTGATTTACAACCTCACACCACGTCGCGGCATGACACATTGTGAGCTTGTAATTACGCTATAAGTATAAATCACCCTTAAAGGAGCACTTCACCCATTTTCAACCTTATCTTCATATAATTGGTCCTCATGAATGCTCGATATAAGATGGCACCATTTACATATACTCTCTCTGCATCCTAGTGGTGGGCTATGGACAGTTCAGAAAACTGCCTCCATCATCAATTGGGTTTCCAAGCTAATGGAAACTACAGCCTTTCTCTTCTTGGAAAGTTAGCATGCTGAAATAGAAGCCATTGTTCTAGCATCAATAATAAATGAAACAATCTTGGAAATCTTGTTTGAAATGACCACTGATGTCATTGGTAGGCAGGTCCACAGCCCACCTCTGAGACACAGAGCCAGTAGACAGAATGTGTTCCAATGAGCATTAGTGACGACCAATTATAATTATGAAGATAATAATTAAGCTGTAGGTCATAGAGGCTTTGTAACCTGTGTGTCCATATGGACACCTACATATAGGTGTGGGTGTTGCACACTTGCATTCATCAAAGTAACTTTATTTTTTCACAGCTTCTTAAATACTTGTTATGTTTCAATGTCAGAAAGTCCTGAGAATTTTACAAAGAAGAAAGAAATGTATCACAATCTAACTGATAATATAATTTCAGCCTATTAGTTACTTTGTTTTTGCTTTGTTTTTGTTTTACTGCTAAACTCGATTAAACAAAAGTAACCGAATGGATAAAAGTGGCCAGCATACTGAAGATGAAAAGCCAGTGAGATTAAAGGGACTACACCATGAATTTTAACTTTTCCTTCTTTTTTGTGTGTTTTTGGTCTCCCCTACCTCTCTTCTATCCCCAAAAATACCCCCGTTTGAGCACTCAGGCTTTCACAGCATATCTGTTTTTTTTTGTAAATTGGTCTCAAAACAGGCCAAACTGATTTGGCCCCGAAAGTGACGTCACTAGCGGTACAATCCCTCCTGTTTTTCAGTTCCAACTAAAAAAAAAAAAAACGTAACGTTTTCCACTCAGAACCAGGAGATAACATGCATACAAACTGTCTCAATAGCGCCATGTGCAAATCAGGACAATGTGGTATTGCAGGTGAAAGCGCTTTATAAGCCAGAGAGAAGTTAGTTGGAATGACTATATCTGAGGCTTGATTTAGGCTCAAACCTTTTGAAAAACGTTTGAGGGACATAAACAATATTATATTAAATATTAAATATTTTTTTCAAATTCATGGCGTAGATCCTTTAACAACGCAAGAGAGGGAGAGAGAGAGAGAGAGAGAGAGAGAGAGAGAGAGAGACAGAGAGAGAGAGAGAGAGAGAGAGAGAGAGAGAGAGAGAGAGAGAGAGAGAGAGAGAGAGAGAGAGAAGACAAAAACAGAGAGAGTGTGAGAGAAAGCGTTAGGGAGAAAGATAGAGAATGCAGAATGAATGATAGGCCTCCCTATCATCTCTAGATTTTCTCTTCCCAGTTCCCTGTCCATTGTGAAAGTGAGGCAGTGGAAAAAATCGAATTCCCAGCTGGCTGGCGGTGCAGGGAGACGCTGAGTGACACTCATGAGTTAAACGCTAATTGAAGGTGGCAGAGGTTTGGATGTGGGTTCTGAGAGAGCCCAGTCTGAATAGCACACGGCCTTGGACTGAAAATGCCACAATAGAAGGAGCTAAAAGCTGTTTGTATACTCTCGGTGGGAGTGTGTATATGCATGCCCCTGTGTGCGCACAGAGAAAAAGAGAAAGATTCTGCTAATGTACACTTGTGTGTCCATGTTGATGCGAGTGTGTGTGTGCGCATACATGTGTGTGTGAGACAGAGATGGCGAGAGAGATCATCAATGTCTTATCCTCTTATTTCTTATCCGTGAGTGAACTGAAGGATTGTGGGTGAATAAGGTATAATTTATGAACCACATGCACACACTCACTGCCACATTGATCAGACTGGGCAAACCAAGGGTATTGAGTTCGGTAGTAAAATATTTACATTCAACTTTCTAATTTCTGCTAAATATGTAGCATGCTTTTATCTGTTCTTGCACTACATACAGTATATAAATGATATTACATACCTCCAATTAATTCCAATGTAATGGGGTTATTGATTGATTAGATTGCCACATGGCACATAACCAATACATTGGGAATATTTTTTGCAACCAATGCATTTAGAATATTTGTTGTAACCGTTACATTTAGAATATTCCATGTGTAACCACCACAATTTAGTTTCTGGGTGGGACAACAAATAAACACGGTCACTTTCCTTTCCCTAGGACCTAGGTGATAGAAAATGGAACTATTTTGCAGTGGAAAGAATCATAGAGCATGGTTTGTCAAGAAAGTACAGGGAGGATAAATAGCTACCATAAATGTAATTTGTCAGAAAATTCAATCCAACTACTAATAAAAGTACTGTCCAAACCTTAAGTTCTACTAGTTCTGATCTAGTCTCACATTTCTTCCTTACGGCAGTCATTTATTGACTGGTTTTCTAGAGCACTCTTAACCTGACTTGTAGTTAAACCCCCAGCAAGTGCAGAAAAATATATACTCAGAAAAGCAATTATTCTGGTGAATCACTTTAACCCTGGCCTCCAAATTTTGGCGATGTCATTATAGATGAAAATAAAATAAAAATAAAAAACATATTTGGGAAAATTTGTTTTGAGAAAAAAAAAAGTAGAAGAAAAAAAGCTGGTATGGTACGGTATGTCACTTACTGTAGGTACTCTGTTCATTTACACCAATTGTATCTACTTCAAGAAAATTCACCATTTAACATACCATACTTAACATAAATTACAATGACAGTAGGACAATTTGTATTAATGTATTTAAATACAATAAGTAGCATAATAAATCCAAATGTGATGGTTGGTACTCCGGTGGTAGGGTGTATGACAAAATGACAAAAAAACAATTGGCCTAATCCTTTTGCACATACCTGGAATTTGTCCCACCCTAACTATTAGGAGCAGTGGGCAGCTACTAAACGGCACTCAGGGAGCAGTTAGGGGTTCAGTTTCTTGCCCAAGGACATTTAGACAGTGCCGGGGGAGGCCGGGATCCAACCAGGAACCGTCTGATTTCAGGCGACCGCAATATCTCAGCTAGAGTAATGATGCTATAGGACAGAGCTGACATGTGCTCATGCTTGTCTTTTTCTTGTTTTGTTTCTTTTTCATTTCCCTCCGGCACTTTCTCCCAGTGTAACCATTACCAAAGTGTGTACTAATGCCCCGGTCACACAAGATTCAAGAGGTTTTATTTGTCACTTGCTCATACAAGTCTGTGTGGAGAAATGTTGGTGTGGCATACTATGTCAGACTGTGCAAACAATGTCCCAACATATACGTATTAAAAACAAGGCTTAATAAAAACAATCTACAATACAAGTATATAATGAGGTTATAAATCAAGGGTGTGTAAAGTGTAGAACATTTAAAGTAAACTGATAGGTGTGCAAAAAAAAGAAAAGAGAAAAGAAAAAGAGGATTTGGAATTGCATGTTCTCTGGGTTACTGATGTAGTAGTCCGGCAGCCGCTGAGGTGGGGTGGCAAATTCGGTCTATAGTTCAGCCAAAAAAGGCCCTTTGGCTGCCGGACTATAGGATATCTTGCACAGCTATTGGATGTTTTAGCCAGGGGACAATATACAGAATTTAGAATATACAGAATATAAATGGGAGAATAAATTGTGCTATAAATATAAATACATAGCACAAATAGCCGTACATATGTGTTGGACTATAGCAATTCTGAGCAATAGATACAATCTAAGGAACATACAATCTGTGCAAAATGTGTTCAGAAATTTTCCAGAAACATGAAAAATACAACTACTCTGTGTGCGGGGTTGGTGAGCAAGTATTTACACTTGGCAGTTTGGCCATTGTTCAGGTATAGCCTGAGGGGAAAATGCCACAGTATTTATGTGTCTTTCTATAGAGGCTTTGTGACAGCCGAGGCATTTGCCTGACAGCAGCGGCGCAAATTGTCTATTGCCAGGATGATGTGGGTCTTTTAAAATATTTCTGCTTTGCTCAAATACCTCCTGGAGTACCAGTCCTGCAGGAAGGGGAGTGAAGTCCATGGGTAGAGCACACCACCCTATGAAGGGCTTGTGGGACCCAGGAGGAGCTAGTCCAATACCAAACAGTGATAGCCCCCGTCAGAATGCTCTGAGTGGTAGTTGAGCAGAAGGATCTCATAAGACTTAAGACTTTGAATTTCCTCAGCCGTCTGAGGTGGTACAGGCACTAGTGCCCAGCCTTCTTCGCCACAGTGTCTGCATACTTAGTCCATAACAAGTCCTCAGTCATGTGCAAACCAAGGTACTTGTAACAGCTCCCCCTCTCCACTGGTTGATCATAGAGGTGTGGGTCCACTGCCGTTGTGTACAAAAGTCCACGATCATCGCTTTGGTTTTACCGACGTTCAAGAGGAGGTTGTTGTCGTGGCACCTCTTCCAGATAGGCATTCTTGAGGAGTTCGGTCCCAGGTTAGACAGGTCAACAGTCAGTCTGGTGGGGACCATGATGTTTAAGTCAATAAACAGTAAATCGGCATGGGCCGTGGCGTCGCGGTCCAGGCACCCTCGGTTGAAATCCCTTAACTGACAGCGTGTCGCGGGTTCGCGTCCCGTTCCCGACGACCTTTGCTGCGTGTCTTCCCCCATCTCTCTCCCCGTTTCCTGTCAGCCTACTTTCACTGTCCCTCTCCAAATAAAGCTATAAAAAGCCCAAAAAAAAATCTTAAAAAAAAAAAAAAAAAAAAAACAGTAAATCTGTTGGGATGGTTAGCAAACTACAGTGGGTCCAAAGTGCTAGGGAGAGTGGATCAGATATTATCCTTGACGACATGTTTCCCTCCATGCGTGTGACATCAAGGCCGTGTCTTTTCACCTGACAGTGAGGAGTTTCAACGGGAACTCATAATGCATGCAAAGGCACATACTATTCTTCCTTGTTGCATTCCCCACTGAACAGGCGCCCGGACCAGCCTGTAGGAGTTTCTTGTCTAGCAACAGAAATGTCCCTCTCAGGCTAGTTTACCCTGCTGCGAACATGGCACATTGTGTTCGTGGAATGCCCAGCCAAATCAGATGCACCCCGGAGGATTTGAACCCCTTGTCATGCCCTTTAACCAACTGCGAAAGCCTAAACAAGTCAATAACATGCATGCAAATCAACTGTGTCCACAAGTATCAAATTCAGAGCTAGAAAAAAGATAATGAAGCTTGATGATCTACTATCTGTTCATGCACAGCATTAGGGTGTGTTAAATGGCACTGCCTCATCGCAGACAATGCGAAAAACATCAAATTTCAAAGTTTCAGGGTAAAATCTTATTTGAAACGTGGCATATTTCTAGTTCATGGGAACTGCCATGGCAGTACAAATGTTTCATGATTGCTCTGTTAAATCAGCGTAATACAGTAAAAAAAAAACTCCAGCAATACACAGAATTAGTGTGGAGAGGGGGTAGGGGTCGAGTACCAACAGGCTAATTAGTTTTCCAGCAGACAAAAATAGAGTCCATTCTACGGCAGCGTGTTTGTAGCGGTGGGTTCAGGTCCTTGGCCTCCCTCCGTGCGGTGGAGGAGCATTAACGTCTCCTCCAGCACCTCCTCCTCTTCCTTCTCCCACTCTGCTAAACTCTTACAGACTCATTTAAAGGCGAAGAAACTTCTGCTATGGTTGTATAGACAGGTGGACAACGCCTAAGCACACAGACACACAGACACACACGCACGCACGCACGCACGCACGCACGCACGCACGCACGCACGCACGCACGCACACACACACACACACACACACACACACACACACACACACACACACACACACACACACACACACACACACACACACACACACACACACACACACACACACACACACACACACACACACACACACACACACACACACATTGATGTTGCTGAAGATTTATATTGATTCCCCCTCCTGCCAGTTGGTCACAACTATGTCGAAGGACATTAATTAAATAACAGAACTGACAAGGACATAACAGTACTGAAACCGATTTCCCCTTTCTTACAGCCACAAAACCCAGAGCGGCATTCTATTGCATTAAATTCCAGGGACATTGTGTAAAGGGCACAAATGGATATGGCTAATAGCAATGTATTTGATCTCATGCAGTCTGCTCCATAACACACACACACACACACACACACACACACACACACACACACACACACACACACACACACACACACACACACACACACACACACACACACACGCGCACAAATGGTATAAGAAAGAAAAGAACCGGTATAAGGGCTTTGAGTGGAACTAGAATGGCCTTGATTTGAGTTGAGCACAGAACTGTTTACATTTAGAGGGTTTTTTCAGTTTTTTTTCCAAATGGAGAGGTTAGTCACAAGGCCATACATCTCTCTCACCGGTGTGCTAATTACATCCTTATTAGCCAGGAAGGACTCCGATGCTGCTAGCTCCTTCAGTGAGGGACATCTGCGGCTGACAAAGCCTGGAAGGCCGTGTCACCCAGACTCAATGGCTAATGAACAAACACAAGGGCTTTCTCTCAGATTCATTATCGTCACATTGAATGAATTCCAGGTTCTGTTTTTTTGTCGTTGTCGTTCTCAGCATATTATCTTTCCATCAGCCTGTCAATCACCTCGCCTGGCGGAAAAGCCACTGTCCACCCACACAAACACGGCTATCACCCAAACCAAACAAACATACTGTACACACACACACACACACACACACACACACACACACACACAGACAGACAGACAGACAGACAAGTGACACACACAGACACACACAGCCACACAGCCACACACACACACACACACACACACACACACACACACACACACACACACACACACACACACACACACACACACACTCACACTCCCACTCCCACACACACACACACACACACACACACACACACACACAAAATCAGATCAGCTAATTAAGATGTGACGGCTGAGTGGGGAGTTAACTCAAACAGGGCTGGACAGATGTCTCACTCCGGTGACTTCAAAAGAGAAAGTAAGGAACACAGGGGCATGTAATGTGATTTAGATATAATGCTTCCAGGTCAGGGGTGACGGCTACACTGCTGGGCAGAGGGAGAGCAGCTGACAAGCGTGTAACTAACCATGACGGATGGGAATTCAATGGACTGCCTGCTCTATACGCTAGGGGCGGGAGGGACACACATCCCATGGCCGGACACCGTATGGGGCTTGAGCCGTGGGCTCCTGGCATGATTGTTTAACAAGTGTTTTTTGACTATAACCAAGTCAGACATGACTGCACTGTAAAGAAAATCCGGGCTCAGCAACTTTTCCATTCAAAAGCAGCCGCAATACCCTGATGCGTCACATCGACTGATGAGAAAGAACGCTGGTATAATGTGTTGTTCTTCACCATTCATGCAGGACTGATCACCATGCCTTTGAAAGGCAAATGGACCAAACTCTAAATATGCATCAGTGTCAAGGCATTTGATGTTGATTTCTGGCAACAAAAAAAAATCAGGTCTGATGCTGGTGCTGGTATGCTTCTGTCATTCCTATCCTACCTTGAGGGAAGAGAACAAGTGGTTGATGTCAATGGAACCCTGTCCTCGTCCCTCCCAGTGAACTGTGGGGTTCCCCAAGGAAGCATACTAGCGCCGTTGCTGTTCCTTCTATACATTAACGACATGAAAGCAGCCTGTAACTGCAATTTGTTCTTGTTCGATGGCGACTCAGCACTCCTGGTCTCGGGCGAGGACAAAATGCAAGTTGAGGAAGCCTTCAGTTCAGAACTCAGCAAAATCCGTCCTTCGCTTTCCGATAAAAACTGTCATTACACCTTGGTAAAACAGAATCCATTCTTTTCGGGTCCAAACATTCCCTTAGTAATGTAAATGCTATGATTTCAAGGTCAGAATTGACAATATAGTAATCTCAAGCAAAGAAGAGGTTACCTATTTGGGCTGTATTCTTGACAACAAACTGAGGTGATAAAATAGTATCAAAAGTGATCAAGAAAGTCAATCAAAGAACAAGATTCTTGGGCAGAAGCCAGCATTTCTCTTTTGTCAACAAAAGTGCTCTCAAGACTCTTGCTGGAGCCCTAATTCAATGCCATTTTGACTATGCTTGCGCCTCTTGGTTCTCCAACATCACAATGTCTAAAAACTAAGCTTCAGACCTCCCAAAACTACTTCTCGGCCTAAAGTCCATGACCCACCTAATTCCAACACACATTGCTAGTCTGGGATGGCTCAGGGTAGAAGACAGGGTTAAGCAAATACAAATTTGGTAAAAATGTGGTATTTAAGATAGTCAAAGGGGCAGTGCCCTCAATACCTGACTAACTACTTCTCCGAAGTGAGCAGTGGTGGAAAGTAACTAAGTACATTTACTTAAGTACTGTAATTCAGTACAATGTTCCAATACTTTTACTTCTACTCCACTGCATCTCAGAGGCAAATATTGTACTTTTACTCCACCACATTTATTTGAAAACTTTAGTTACTGGTACTGGTACTTTAAGTACATTTTCATGCCAATATTTTTGTACTTTTACTCAAGTACATTTTGAATTTCGGACTTTTACTTGTAACAGAGTATTTCTATATTGCAGTATTGATACTTTTACTTAAGTAAGTACTTTTTCCACCACTGGAAGTGAGTGTCACAACACTAGAGGGAGTGACAACGATCTGGTACTACCCAAATATAGAACAAACATGGGACAATTCTCATTCTACTACTCCAACTCCATCTACACCATCCATTAAAGTCACTGGTTTCTTTCAAAACTGTCCTGAAAAATCATCTATTAGGAGACCACAAGGGGAGGTATATGCAAATTCCCATTGAAAGGAGGTGTCCTTCACTGCCACGTTTTTCCTTTTTCTCCTTCGTACATAAAAATCCAGCATAGTGTTTTGTTTTTGTTGATGATATTATTTTGTCATTTTTTTATGCTATGTTGATTCATTGAATACATAGGACCACAATGGAAACAAGTCCGGAGGACTTTTTTGTGTTATCCTTTTAAATGTCTGACTGTACCAGGTGCTGTTTACATATCTGACTAATAAAGTATTCAATCAATTTGCAATGCACTTAAAGTAGCTAGTGCATTGCCCGTTCGGGGGGCATGGATGCTTTTCGGAGCAGAAGTAGATCGGATGAATATTTCTCAAGATATGTTAAGCACAGATATACATACAGAGATTCCTGGAATTTATAGATAGATTATTATAATAATATATTATTATAAGAGGGGTGTCTGGATGGCGGATGGCGCAGGGCTAAAGTATCCGCCCACCATGGTGGATACAGACTGGGTTTCAAATCCTCCTCAGTGCCTCTGGCTTGGCGAGGTGCTCCACAAACACAACTGGCTGTGTTCACAAAGTGGGAAGCCGGCAGGGGTTTGTGTTCTTTGTTGCTGCACTACAGCGACTCCTACAGGTTGCTATTATTGTTTCCATAGGAGGCGAGAGGCGACGAAGGCGCGCCGTCTGAAGCAGACTCGAGCGAGCTTAGGCGAGCGAGTCGCAGTGCCGAACGTTGCAAAGTCTGCTTCTGCCGACTCAGCGCCGTCCGAGTTATGTCACGACGGGGACAGAATCGTAAATCCTCGCCCCCCCCCTAGTTTCAGTACCTCCGACATGTCTACACCGCCTCGCGCGCAGTCCAAGTGAACACAGCCGAGCACTCCCTACCCCCCTTTCAGCCAATCACAAGCACAAGCCGCGTCTCGTGTCCTAAGAAAACAATACAGCAGGGGATGGAACTGGGAGGGACAGCATGTTCTCGTTCACAACGCACCGCAGCGCGGTTATAATATATTTCCCCTACTTTTGAAATAGGGTGGTTAGTGGTTAGTTCATAAATATATTTTTTTATTAAAGTTTGGGTCCCTAGAGTCCCTTCCTAGAAATGTAGTTGAGTGAAAAGTACAATATTTCTATTTGAAATATACAGCAGAGTGAAAGTCATGAGCTTGCAAAAAACTACTTAAAACTACTTACAAAAAATACGTAGTTAATTTCCAACCCCTGTTTACGCTCTCCCTGTGAAACTCTTCACGGTCACGTGCGATTATCTACACCCTTCTGAAGACCAACAAGTGGGGGTTAGCAGCAACAGAGACCTATTTGTAGTTCATTGTTTGAGAGGAATTGGCATAACAAATACATTGTGGACAAAAAAAGCAAACAAAACAAAGAATTAATTAATAAAAACAACAAACCACAAATAATGTTTAGGAAATACTTGCTAGCATAGCCGCCATTGCTTTACTTTAGTCATTCTTCAATGTGCTTTAAGAAACATGCTTCCCAATGTTACGGCGATAGATCTGTCACTTCAGCAGTCAAAGATGAGCTATTATAATACAAAGAGAGAGTGCAGACGTGAGGATGGAAGAGGTGAGCAGCGAAGGAACGGAGACAATGAAGGGTTAACATTTCGCCTATTATGCCATCACCCCTCCGTACACTCAGAGAGGAATTAACAGCAGAAATTAGCAAAGCAATTACCACTTTTAATTGGACTAATTCTTCTAGTCTTGTCACAGCTGCATCCAGAGGAACACTTTTAAACCTCCTCGTGTATGCCCCCCCCTACCCCCCTTGACAAACGCTATTATTAATTTCACAAATTTGTGTCGCCCTCTTTTCAGCCCCCTGACACCTGAGTCATGGAGGGTGAACCCCTGTCATCTCCTCTCCGGATTAATACCTTCCCTTTGGTATCTCTCCATCTCTTTCTTTCGCAGACGACACAACACCCTCTGTCCTTGCCCTTCTCACCGTGCTCCCACTCTCACTCATCGCTTTATCATCTCTCATCCCTGATGGAAGGAAATAATGGTGGTCGTCAATTGTGGAGAGAGAGAGAGAGTGGGGGAGAGGGAGAAAGAGTGAGAGCGAGAGAGAGAGAGAGAGAGAGAAAGAGAAAATGGCTATAATAAACAATCATCAGAGCTCTAATTTTGTGTAAGAAATCTCTTGGAGAAACAGAGCCATCTTTGCTGCAACTGCAACACCTTTTACGTTTCACTCACTCTATTTCATGTACTGTTATTTTGTGTCAATCTGTCCACTGTATCTGCACAGATGTTACTGGAACCTCACAGTCACTTTCCTATGATTCAGATGGTTTACCAAAAGAGTGGCACAGTGCATGTCAGAGAGACAATGTGGGGCAGCAAAGGCAGGTGTCATCCTCATCCCCCTTGTTTACACAAATTAGCCCCCTTTTGTATACTGCAGATTCTGTAGAAAAGGGGCAAACACTAATGTTTCCTAAGAACAAACTGACCACTGGAGACATTCCAAATGGAATGTTGAAATCTTCCGCACAGCCAGGCAGAAGCCAACTCATGGATATGATGCGTTTCTCTTGCTCATGTTACTGGCTCAGAGATCAATTGATTAGATTGATCCCAAACCGTTTGACTTGAGATGGAGTTAGAGTGTATTTTTCAAGAGGGAAGGAGGAGATGCAGTAGCATCTGTTGCCACTGATAGCTTTGACTTATTTGACTTCACCTGACACAGAAAGATGGGTGTCTGCTTTGACGAACCACTGATCTCACACAATGTGTTACCCGGGCCCTGAGCTGCGACTCCCTCTGGGGACACTCACAGAATGTCCTGCCCTGATGGGCTGATGGGAATCAGGGGGGAATCAATAAGCAATGATAGACTTCTGCTGTCCACTCAGCTAATCCTGTTAGTGATAGCTGTGGATTTAATCGAATGGTTGCACACACTAGAGAGAGTCAGACATGGAGACAAGAGCACATGTGCACGCACACACACATGTATGATGCAATGATGCATGCACGTGTGTGTGTGTGTACGCGCACGCACGCACGCACGCACGTGCACGCACACACACCTTCTTGGACACTTAACCCCATAACACTCTTAGGGATAAGATCTTTAGAACTCCTACACACTTGCTCATGTGTCATTTTGTTGAGACAAGCAGCGATTGGAGAGTCAAAGCGTTTAATGTGGAATCAGTCAATTTATTAAAATCCTTTACCAAGCTGGACTGGATTGTGGGCACATTTTCACTGACTGGAGCCAAAGATGGAATAGAGACACATTTTGTCCCTATCATTCGATAAAGGATCTCTCCTTTGATATGGAGATCAGTACAGTGCATCTGAGAGCATGGAGAGCTGAAATGGTCTTGCTTTGAAAAGGTGGATCTTTGCACTATATATATATATATATATATATATATATATATATATATATATATATATATATATATATATATATATATATATATATATATATATATATTTGCATATACACATACACTGTATATCAAAGTGACATAAATCCTGATAACCACGTGCACCGCATGTGTTCCAAAGTGTTTCTGGGTTAATATGCTGACCCCGCCATGAATGAAGAGACGTTATAAAAGTAGACACCAACTGCTCATGTTTAAAGATACATTAAGAGAGCACATCAATTCCAGATGACATAATCCCCGGCCCTCTCTTCACTTGCGGGCTCTCTCTCTCTTTCTCTCTCTTAATCTCTCAGTTCCTTAACCCCTTGTCTTTTAAGAGGCTAAAAGCTCCCTTCATCTTCTCCTGAGGGTAGGAGAGAAGCCGCGAGCTGCTTGGGGAGAGAGGAAGCTGCATTACAGAAGTCTGATTAAATTAACGCTGTGATGCAGATTTTCCTGTCTTTTCTTCTCTCCCTATCTGCCCACATTGTGTCCTCGACTATTTTGTTGAACTTGCCATCAGAGTATTTGCACATACAGTATTTGCGTGCGTGTGTGTGTGTGTGTGTGTGTGTGTGTGTGTGTGTGTGTGTGTGTGTGTGTGTGTGTGTGTGTGTGTGTGTGTGTATGTGTGTGTGTGTGTAGGTGCAGGCATGTACATCTACACTAATTAATTACTCTTGTCTGCACTATTAGTTGGCTCCATTACTCGGGGCACTGATTTGCATATCGTTGCTGTCAGGCAGAAACCTTGTATCTCCATAATTCAACTTTTCTGTTTTTTCCCCCCTGTAAATGAATGCCTTCTTCTTACAAGAGTGACGCACAAAAGTAGTGAAAATAGCCGATATTAAAATATTTTCAATATTTTATAAAAGCAAAAAAAAAAGAATAAAAAACAACAGTTTTGGATATCCAAGGTTTCCACCCGACAGCGACGATGTACTGTAGGTATCTATGATAATCCAAGCGAGAGCGCAACCTCCCTCCACTGCACCTCACATAAACCGCTCGACTCCACTGCAAGTCGCCTCCAGCCTTACACCATCCCTTCCTCAAGGCAACAGCAGACGTCCCCAGTAGAAGCAATTTAATTACAACGTTTTCACAACCAAAATAACAAGAGGTTTATATAACTCCTGCATGAGCAAGATCATTATTCAGGAACTATTTTCACCGTATCCCCATCTCCCCCCTCCAAAACAAGCGCAAAAGGGACGTTGTGCAGTTCCCAGAATGCACTGCAACGTCGAGGCCTCATCCAATGGGTCAAAGTCAAATTGCGAAAAGTTCACTCTGTCCAACTGTACTTCCAACTCCCCTCCTCTACATGAACTCAATTCTAACTCTCAGACATTGATTAAATTACATCTTTCTGAGGCTAATTAATCATTTCTATTGTGTCCAATATTGTCATAAGAAAGGTGCTTAGTAGACACTCTAATTCATACAGTATGGCACCTCTCGCCTGGTTTGATCGGAACAATGTGCCAACAGTAGCAAGAAATAGTATCGGGCACTTGTGAGAATGTTAATTAAATTCAATACAGACAGTAGCCAGTTCAATGTATACAAAGATGATATATCGTGTGAATAAATTAACTATTTCAAAATATATTTTGACGGCCATCAAAGTCAGTGATCAAGCGAACAATATTTCCAGTTACCCAACCACACATTTTATTTCTTTCGCAACATGTACATTCAGGGAAAGCTTTCTGTCGTGCATAGATCAACAGCCATCTCAACTTTCTTTTTGACATCCTGTGTGCCATCTAAATGCTAAAAATGAGGAATATTCTCATTCCAACTGCATTCACCTCCCTTTTCCTGCCTCAGAGAATTTCACAATATCTATATCAAATCTGAACCTAATTTATATTAAAGAAAATTATAATAAAATTGGCCACCGTATGGTAATTGTGCAATTTTATTACTTCTTTCTATTCAGTGTCTGAACCAATGGCATTGTGCTGCTTCCCCTTCGTTGACCCCCCTGCCTCCTCCCATCTGCCCCAACAAGGTGATGTTTATCTCCACCAGGAGGAAATTAAAGCCTTGCTTTATGAGCAGGAGATATGCAAATCTTATACAGTGCAAATAGATTGCGGGAGCATTAATGTCAGTACTGAGTAGTGTGTATTGGGGCTGCCCGGTTGGGCACACTGGGCCGAATCCAAATCACATGAATTACGAGACACATTTCCTTTCCGAACATCATTCTGTATGGGGTTAAAAATATTGAGATATGAAATCATCTGTAGGACAAATAATTTGCAATGGAATATTAATTAAACAATAGCTGATTTATTCAGTGCACCCATCACATTAGATATGGTTTATTAACTCTTGTAACCACAGGTGAACCCCTTATCTGACACTTTGACTTACTGCAGGCAGCATGGAAAATAAGTTCCTCTGATATCACTATTACATGGCATGTGCATTTTCTTGAACGCGCAAAATTGGAATGTAATAGTGGTCATGCAAAGAGCCCGGCTTTTGTGGAGTATGTAATTTTGATATGCATTAGTGTTATTGTCAGGCCGGGCATACGGGCTGTTGCCTGGTGTGATTGCAGGCCTGGCTTGTATTGTGGGAGGGAGGCAGACAGGGGAAGATAGTATTAAACCTGTCCTTGCCATCCCAATCTGTCTGCATGTTTCTCTTTATTATTCTGCAGTTTCTATCCACTTATGCTATAATTAAGTTTCCTGACCTCTGGCTCGCAGCCTTAACTAGGCGATGGGAAATATACAGCTACTGCAGATCTCTAGCCTGATGTTCCTCTCCCCTACCTCGACTCGTCGCTCCAACACGCCCCCCCCCCACCCCCCCCACCCCCAGCTCCCTTTGCCCCCTCTGAAAATCTCTCACTCTTTTTCTGTCAGGCTCTCTCTCTCTCCCCTCCTCTCCGAATCTCTATGGCACTGTAATAGAATAAGAATTATTAATCGAGTAATTGTGTGGAACACATTAGTTTTGCATTGAATAACCCTCTCTCATTTTTGGTGCTTGATTATCAGGCTATAGGACAGACTCTGCCCCTCCTGTAGGGCTGTCTGTCACGATCATGAAAGTTTACTTGACGATGATACAAATAACTGATTAATAATTTAATTGTTTTTGGCAAAGAACATTTGAAAACATTTCATAATTTTATACTTTCAAAATATTGAAACAAATAGCGGAGATAGCCGATCTACAATGCAACGCATTGTGAGCTTGTAGAAATGTTTGAAAATGTATAAACATGGAAACGATTATGTGAAAGAATTGTGATTATCTCAAATAATTGTGATTAGGTGGTCATGTAATAATTGTTACAGGCCTACCCCCCCGCCCCACCACCACACACACACACACACACACACACACACAAAACCCCACGACACTGACCAACCCACCCACAACAAACAAATTCTTAGCAACACACTCAAGTTTAAATGGCACAATTGTACTTGTATTCGTTCTCTCTTCTCTTGCATGGACACATACACACACACACACACGCACAAACACACGCGCACACACGCACACACACACGCACGTGCACTTGCGCACATGCTGTACGCGTGGTGGGTTGGGGCAGGTATGCATCGTTGGTCTGCTAGACATGTTTGTCAGGTCTGATGGTGTGGAAAATGGAAGGGTTGCATGTGACAGGGAGGACTTTTGCAATGTCCCTTTAGCCTTTAGCCTAGCATGCGTGAGGACGAGAGAGCCAGGGACCCCGGAGATTGAAATGACCTCCAGCAGGAACACACAGAACAAAATGACACTCCAAAATACACACATGCACAGCAAACACACACACACACACACACACACACACACACACACACACACACACACACACACACACACACACACACACACACACACACACACACACACACAACTAAGACAAATACCGCAAGAAATAGAATCATGAATCGGTTGCCTTAAAAAAAACTAAATAAAATAAATGTTCTCAGGGTTATATTAACCCTGGGGATTTTACTGTGCCAGAAACACACGCATTTGTGGTGATATTCATAAGCAACACACATTTTAAAAAAACAACCTCATCAATCATAATTAGGCTAATTAATTTCAATAAGTGTCGGATGCCTATCTGAATACAGTAGTGAAGTGACAATATTAAATGAACATCCACCCTGCAGCGCGGCAGTCTATACGTTCCCATAGTGAAACACACCCTCATAGGATTAAAGCAGGAAGAAAAGGGGGATTATTATTTCATGACCTTTCAATCCGCTGCCTGTCAGGTTGAACTAAAGCCATATATGCTGCTGGAGGACTAATCTCCTTCTCCCTTTGTGTCCGCGAGGGATGTGTCATTTCTTTATCCCCTCTATCCAGATTTACTCCATAAAATAAACTTCCTAGCCTGATCTGATAAGAAGCCATCTCCTTCCCGGGATATAAGGCTGTGGTGCCTCCGCTCCCTGCTTCCCGTAGTCGTATTTTGGGGTGTCAGATAACTCAGATGGGGATGGGGAACAGTCAGGAAATGCCACTTTGTCTGTCTGGTAGCGGATGACAACAAAGCGACAGTGACACTGATTAGAAAGCCCCCCCCTCTCCCTCTCTTTCTCTCCCAAAACCCACAAAATCATATATTATCAACACGTGCCTTGAAATACAAATAAATGGATGTTTAGGCAGTGTTGTGGGCACCTATACAGATTTGCCCCCCCCCATAGAAAAAAAAAATCACCAATTCGCAGACAAAGAACACGCTAATGCTGTTTCTTCTATCACCCCATCTTAATTACCAGCAACTCATCACTGCTCCAGCTGTCAGTCTCACGAAGCTCTCGACCAATGATCTACTGATTTGCTTGTCTGACTCTCTGCCCTGTCTCCCGGTCTGTCTTGCTGTCCCACCCATCTGTCTGTCCCATCCCATTGTGCAGGACCATCCATTCCCTCTAGGCTGTTTTTACATACTGTGATGGACAGAAGTAACATTTGCACTACACGGCAAAATCCTCAGAGTTCATTTAACTCTGGGGGTGTACCCACAAGGGTTAACTGCTTAAGCCCTACAGAAAATAGTTTGTCATATGACACATAGCGAAAAATAACCTAATAACCTAATCTACTGTAGAGCCGCTATTTTTGCTATTTTCCTTTTTTTGCATATAATTACATGCCCATTTATTGATGCCAAGTTGAAAGTGGTTAAGAGTTACAGTAAATGAACACGTAGGATTTCATTATGTAACCGTCCTCTGTTTGACTGTGATTATGTGAGACAGCAGAGGTCACACATACATCGGTTGTGATGCACAAGATATGGACAGTCATTGCGTTATTATATTTTTGATGAAATGCATAGCCTAGTTTTGCCTAAAGGTCATAGCCTACAGGTGGCAGAAATGAGCATGATCTGGTGAATTTGAGCCTGTAAGAGCCAATGCACTTCCTGTTTTTTTTAAGAGGGCCCATGTAAAAACATTTATATGATTTTATATTGTGAGGGAAAAAGTTACAACAGACGGTATGATCATGTGCAAATATACGGCAGGCAAGAACAATGATTTGTCCATGCTCCTAATACTTCATATTGAAATATTTAGTGCTTGAAACAAACAATATATATAGTATATTGTTTGTTTAGTAAGACTTATGTAGGACTGGACGAAGACTCACTCTGCACCCACAGCAAAGAAATAGACTTTTCATTAAATGAAATTAAAATGTAAATAAGTTGAATATATAAAAAGGTTTGGGTCTCAGATAAAAAATAAAAATAAAAAATAATAATAATGATTTATTAGTCCAAAAAGAGTTGCAGGCTATCGCATGCATACAGATCTAGTGGAACTAGTTAGGGCATGAGCCTCCAAAATTGTGGTTTCAAATGAATAAGTCAAAATAAAGTATGATGGTGGAAACAGATGCAGAAAAGAGGTATTTCAGGATGTGAGCACTATAATGTACCAAATACGCCGTATGAGTGGCACTGATGTCCAATCAGGTTGTGTTACAGATATGGACTCGCCCCCCCCCCCCTGCTCTGATCCTTGTTTATCCCCACTGCCCACACTAGAACCAACACACACCTCCTATTCATCTCCTCCTTTGATTTTGATTGAACACTCCATCCTTCGTTTGCTTCCACATTTCTTCACTCTGTCACACGACACAGCATTTATGTTGGGACTGGCAAAGGAGAACAGCCCTTCTTGTCCACAACACAGCACCCTCACGTTATGTCACATTACTATATATTCAGCATGCTACAACACAATAACAGCTTTCCCCCCCCCTCTAAGTACTGGCTATTTGTAAATAATTGTAAATATCTCTTAAAATGAAGGGAACATTTTTAATAAATAGACAGCATAAAATACAAAATAAAAAATGTAGCTATAAAAAAAAACTTCACTTTAAAATGTAATTTAGAGTGATAAAAATCTGAGGATGCATGGAGGACTTCGGTGAGAAGTGACTAATTACCCCGTGGACCGTTCTGATAGTGGAGAATAATTAGATTCATACAAAAGACCCAAACCGGCATCTGAATAACAAGAGCAACATTTTCAATAGAAAATGTAATTTGATTTTGTTGCGAGTTTCCCCACATGCAGTCGAGAGGGGGAAATGAGAGAAAGCATTCTAAGGACAAAACAAAGCACTCTTGGCTGACGGTTACATGCCTAATTTGGTCGAAAAGAGCTGACAAAACCGGCAATAATCAACACCAAGTGCGCCTTGGTAGCCCATATCATGGTAAAAAATTGAGAGAACAATTGTTGAGCAAAACACCTTGACTAAACACGGATTAAATTAAATAGCCAAGGCTATCGCAAGAGCATTGTCAAAACGTTTCTATTTTTTTAATCAATTGTCAATTGTGATAACACTGTGTTACATTGGGAAGAAAACAGGTTAATGAGAAAACTTTAATGAATATTTAATTAGTCAATTATTTTATAGAAAGATTGAGCCTCTGCTATAAGAAATCCAGCCCATGTTAACGTCAAATTTCACTTTTTAAAATCCATGTCTCTGCACAGAATTAACTTCTCATGTAACCTGGGATACGGCAGCCAGAATTGTGTGTGCATGTGGCAAAATGAACAGTATAGAGGGACTACAAAGTTTTCTATATGAAATTCCTAGTTAATTATTATTTAACACTCAAGAAACAACACAAGCTATGATTTGACGAATAAATGCTGCAACGAAACAGACAATGTTTGAGTGTTATGGTTTAACACAAAGTCTGCGTTTTATTCAGATTGTTGCATGTTAAAATGTATATGGATCATATTACTGTGGATAATGGTACGGTAGCTACAGCCCTGAAAACAAGCTTTTCATTTTCACAGCATTATTTAGAGGGGTATAGTGCAACATTTAGCTTATACAAATAATCAATATAAAAGAAAAACTATTATCGGAAAGTTTAATTGGTGCGATTAAATAGAATGCTACAGTATATGTGATAGTAGTGTACTATAACAGTTGGTATACACTGTCAAATCCTCTGTGTTAATTTATCCCTTTGCGACTCAAAACCAATAGGCCCTTACAGGTCCATTTGGTTTCATTTGTACAGTCTTAAAACACTCAGTATTTTACAGTGTAGAAGATTAGAGAGTTAGACAACCTTCCCATAAAGGGCCGAGAGGCACGGGCAGGGCTCCAAGCCTGTGTCCTATCTCCCCGGGACGGGAAAACACATTCTAATCCGTTACCTTTTCATCGTGATCTAAAGCCGATTTAGGACTGTCACTTCCCCTAGTTTGTGTTTGCATGTTCATCTGCAGCTCAAGGCGATACCCTGCACACCCACTTATGACATGAAATGTGTGTGTGTGTGTGTGTGTGTGTGTGTGTGTGTGTGTGTGAGAGCATGTGTATTTATATATCCTCTGTGTTCATTTAACTCTGACAGTGTAGAAATGGACCTGTGTGTGTGTGTGTGTGTGTGTGTGTGTGTGTGTGTGTGTGTGTGTGTGTGTGTGTGTGTGTGTGTGTGTGTGTGTGTGTGTGTGTGTGTGTGTGTGTCTGTGTGTTAGTGTCTGTGTGTGTGTCTGTGTGCGTGTGCGTGTGCGTGTGTGTGTGTGTAAGAGAGACAAGAGAATGAGAGAGCCAAGAAAAGGGAGACTGCAATAGAACAGGGAAGGGGAGAGGGGAAGAGAGAGAGAGAGAGAGAGAGAGAGAGAGAGAGAGAGAGAGAGAGGGAGAGAGAGAGCAGAGGGTAACCAGCATTGACCAGCATCCCCTGGATAAATATAACACGCGCACACGCACACACACGCACACTCACAGCTTAGCACAAGAAATAACTTGGCACAGAATTTCCACATATTCCGCTGTTGTCTGATGAACACCTCAGATTTCATGCCGTCCAATAAAACCGAGTGATTAAATTCGCATTGACTTCCAGAAACATATCCTTCCATGTAGACAGACAGGCACACACACACACACACACACACACACACACACACACACACACCAACTGAAACCATTGACCGCTGGGCAGGCAGGCCGACATAAACCACCTTTCTGTCCTCTCTCTGCTGTTCCTCAAGGCCTTACTGTATTATATTCTATAAGAAGCAAGATCCCAGCATTGACAGAGCTAATCACTGGAGGGAGGGCTGTGTCAGGAGTCTGCCTGCCTGCATACACACATGCACGCACACACACACTCACACACAACGCGCGCACGCACGCACGCACGCACGCACGCACGCACGCACGCACGCACGCACGCACGCACGCACACACACACACACACACACACACACACACACACACACACACACACACACACACACACACACACACACACACACACACACACACACACACACACACACACACACACACACACAGAATGATTGACATACAATGGCAGTGGAATCTATGCAGCCGCCCTCCTCTCTCTCTCTTTCTGTCTCTCTCTCTCTCTCTCCCAGTTGAAAAGACAAGGGAGGCTGAGGAGGAGGAGGAGGAGGAGGAGGATGTATGGGGTGGGGAGATGTAGCACTAGCAGTGATCTCAGACAAACCAAAGGCAGCAGAGCTGTTGGAGAACTGATGAATGTAAAGATGAGCTTGTGACTAACGCTGCTGTATCGCTGCTCCTAATCCCCACTTCGTCAGGTGCTGCAGCTAATCTGGAAGGATGAGACTCAACCTCTCTCATATGAATATGATCCCTTTGCTGGCTCCAGCCCAGCACTTGCGAACCACTGATCCTGTTATCATATCATTCACCAGAGAGAGAGAGAGAGAGAGAGAGAGAGAGAGAGGACGAGACAGAGATGAGAAGGATGAGTGTTGTGTATTCTTCATTCAGGTCTCTCATTTCTTAAGCCAACACTTAGCCAGGTTAGCGCTGAACCTGCCATGTCTCCACCGACTTCTTGCACAGTGACAATTTTGGCGCAAAACGAAAAACCGTCAATGGTCATTTTTGTTTTGTTTTGTAGTGTTGTTTTGTAGTGTTTTGTGCGTACAGCATATGACTTGGGGAGGCCATTTGGCCACACAGCAGCTGCCCGCGGGGACAGGAAACGCGGTGCGGTTAATTAAAGAGTGGACAGCACTCCAAGCTCCACTCACACACTCCTGGTATTGTCATGAGCACCACTTCCACAACATACTCACTCAACACTCCCTCTATGCCTAGGACATCGAGGGCCATGTCATGCCCTCCCGCATGCTGAAGCACACTTTGCCCTCCCTCTCTCTCTCGTGCTCTCTTTTGGACATGCAAACAAACACACACACACACACACACACACACACACACACACACACACACACACACACACACACACACACACACACACACACACACACACACACACACACACACACACACACACACACACACACACACACACACAAAAGCAGCCACTATTCCGCAGAAGCCATCTCTGTATCTCTGCATAGACTCATGCAGATAGGTAGCAGATAACACTTTGGCTTTCAATTTAGTTTGATGGTATCGCCCTACCCCCAGCCATACCCAAGCCCCCCTCCTTTCTCTGAGAAATATGAACCTGCCATGCAGCACGCCTTTTTACAGATTTGTTACATAGTTCTGTCGTAGATAGTGCAAACAATATGGGCCAGGGGCCAGCGTTCCCTCCGCGCGGTGAGTTAGCGGGAGCGTGGGCCCTAATCATCGGTTGAGGATCGCGTCTGCCCTGACAGCAGCTGCATTACCGCTTAGAAAAGCTGCCAGCGTGAGAAACACACAGGTCGATTCCCCTTTCTCCCTGGACCGAGTGGGTGTTCCTCTCTTTCACTCCTTCTCCCTCTGTCCTTTCTTCGGGCTAGCCAATTAACCTGGGAGCAGCCGACTAATGAGTTCCCTCTGGTGGCACTGGCTGAATGGAGGGGGACGGGGGGAGAGAGAGAGAGGGACAGAGAGAAAGAGAGGGAGAAAGAGAGAGAGAGGAAACGGGTCAGGGAGGGATCGCATTGGGGGCTGAGGACACGAGAAGGTGCAGACTCGGTGCCGAGCGAGGAGGGCGAGAGAACATGAGAGGAGAGGGTGAAGAAGGGGGGGCAGGCAAAAGGACGGCGAGGTTCAGGGAGAGGAAATATGGGATGGGGCGAGGGAAGAGCACCATCCAGTTGGCCGCCACAGGCCTATCACCAAGACATTGTCATCTGGACAATGGGCTTATCAGCCTCCCTTTCACACCAGTCTGATTAACTGGGAGGAATGGAAGGGAAAGGAGGGGACGAGAAAGGGTATGTCCTTGTACCAGCCCACTAAATGTCAGAGAATGGGTCAGGGCTCCATGCTATGGCCTTATGGATTTAGCATACATCACTGAGAAATAGGGACAGTTTTAAACCCATTGTAAAAAAACACATCCAACCCATACTGTATGTAAGGCGTGTTTGCGATTGGTGGGAGGTGCAGCAACAATAAATCTGGAATCCTTGTACATGTATCTCGCTGACCAGATTAGCCAGAAGGCGATAAGCACCTTCAGGGAGTCGTTAGCTAAATCTTTGAGTCATCAGACAAAATGCAGTGTTACAGTACAACACAGTGTGTCCACCGCTTGAGGGAAATGAAAGAAATAGGCAAAATACTGCTTCTAACATTATGTTTCATTAAATGTTGTGGTGCATGTAAATACAATTAGACATGCTAAGGCTACACTAGTTAGGCCAGTACTAAGAAACTGTTACTATTTAATTAATACGTTTTATACTTTTGAAGTTTATACTCATTTAGCACACGATTTACACATTTTGGAAATGCCAAAAGTGTTTTGTGAACATTTTAAATCATTGTTAGGAAAATATATCAAAATCCTTTCCAGTTGGTTATTGTCAATGTTATGACTTGATATCATACATCAGTGCTCTCTGCTAGCAAATGCATAATCAGAATGACATTGCATCTTTGCCACGGTGTCAAAGGTTAGTCCATTTCACTATACAGCACATAATGTAGCAAAGACCTGACAGGCTGAGAATGGGACTCTCCGTGAAATTGTTTGTGTCGTTGTGCAATTAGTGTTCAATATTGTTGCCAGCTTGTTTGTTTACAATGCTTTCCACCTCCCGTCGGCAGAACCTTGACGTCCATCTGTCACGCTGTGAGACAGCGACGGAAGAAAAGAGGGAGGGCAAGGAGAGAAAAAGGGAGAGGACACGATTTACAAATATTTGTTTGATGTCGGGTGGAAATCCATGTCCAAAACCGTTTTCAGTTAATGGAAAAATAAAACCTGTGTTCCAATGGGTCCTATGTAGTTATTATTTATTTCACTACGTCACAAGCTCTATATTTTAGTTGGTTAAATATTTGGAGAACTCACAGACAGACTTTACCACTTTGATAAGAGCCAGAGGAAAATAAGGAAAAGGAAAGGGAGCAAGCAGAAACAAACTAGAGGAGGGGGTGAAGGGTAACGATGAGGATGAGATAAAGAGGGACACTGAGCTTGAAATGTTTTTCAAGGTAAACCTCCTTGGTAAATAAAAAATCCTGGTCCACCCAATCCCTGAAGGCTCATTGGTCTTGTTGCACACTGGCACCCGATTGAATGGGTGTGTGTGTGTGTGTGTGTGTGGGGGGGTGGGGGGTGGGGGGTGGGGGGGGTCGTTTTAAAAGCCATGCTTGAGGCAACAAGTGGCGGTCCTCCTCTTGCTCTTCATTTCCGTCTTTCTTCTCCCCCTCTCTCTCGTTTCTCAGAAGAAAGGATGCAGTAATTAGAGGGTAGACCAGGTGGAAGTACACGACTCAAGAGCCCGATGCCGGCTAACCTCGTACCGCCGTGGGATGCAGAGGGAGGACGGGTGGAGGAGGGGTAGAAGGGGGTGAGCACGGAGGAGAGTTGGAGATGGAGGTGGGCTGGGGGAGTGGCGGGGGGGGGGGGGTTCTGTGGGGACGGGGGGATGTGTCAGGGTAAAAACAGAGAGGAGGAGGAGCAGCGGGGATGGGGAGCATATTGGGTCAAAGAAAATAAAATGTGTCATTTAGCCAAAGAAAGGAGACGGGGGCAGTCTGCTAGATGAGGGGGGCTGGAGCTGGGATGGCAGTGGGGTGGGGGGTGGGGTTAGCTGTTAAATGAGGTGGGGGTCATAAGAGTGTGTGTGTGGGGGGGGGTTTGCCCACCGTGATACAAATGAGGGTACGCAGGCAGAGGGGGCCACCCACAGAATGGCCAGCCCAACAAAGATGCTTCTGTCTTGGCCTCCCCTCATCCACAGACCTCCTTGAGTGGCTAGGATTCCATTAGCAAGCTGCAGGACCCGGGGTCTATTCACCCCATCCAGCCCTGGCTGAGAACACGCACATGTACACATGCATGCACATACACACACACACACACACACATGTGCACGCACATGCACGCCTTCATGTGAGCCACCATGCCACGCACCCACTCGCGCACACACGCACACACACACACACACACACACACACACACACACACACACACACACACACACACACACACACACACACACACACACACACACACACACACACACACACACACACACACACACATTCACTCACACTCCCTCACTCACTCACATACCCAGCACTGCTAATTAATCCTCAGATTACCCGGCCAATTATTACCACACTTGTACTAATTAGAAATTATTTAAAGCATTTCCCAATTAGAGTCTGCCTCGTTAAACTGACTGGTTTTACAGGGAAAAACACTGTCTATTACGCATGTGTTACTCCAAGAGTGTGCACATTGGTTACATTTGCGCAGTCTAGGAGTTCAATTAACACAGGATTTTGCAGTGCTCGGAGTTCAATTAACACAGGATTTTGCAGTGCTCGGAGTTCAATTAACACAGGATTTTGCAGTGCTCGGAGTTCAATTAACACAGGATTTTGCAGTGCACTTTCGCACGCGCAAGGTTTTTAGGGTCCAACTGTGGTAATCAGGCGGTCTGCGTCTCCCAGCGAGGAAGAGGGCCGCAAGGACAGAGGAGCGGAAGAAAGATAAAGAAATGAGGCAACAAAAGGCGTGCTCCTTCACTGCAGCAGCAGCAGCAGCAGCAGCAGCAGCAGTACTGTAGTGTAGGTCTCCCTTGTTAGGGCCATGGACAGTGATTAGTAGAGACCACAATAAGACCTGCCAGGAACACATGCCAATTAGGTTACCAGGAGAACCGTGGGCCCTCATCGCTATGGGAAACCCACTGCTCGCTCGACCAACAACCCCCCCCCCCCCCAATCCCGAACAAACACGCACGCACACACACACACACACACACACACACACACACACACACACACACACACACACACACACACACACACACACACACACACACACACACACACACACACACACACACACACACACACACACACACACACACAACCGTCCTAGCAATCACCTTTTGGAACTCTCTTCTGACATTATGGCATTATGGCAAGAGTTGGGAGAGAGAGAGAACAGCGAGTGGGAGAAGAGATGAAACCGCAGTGAAATGGACAGAATTATTGAGGGGAGCGGGAGAGTAACGTCGGAGGCAAAAGGAAAGGAGATAAGGGCAGGAGATCAACAATTACGTGCTAAAAGGGGTTAACCTGGAAGGAACCTGTGTAATGATTCATGGAGAAGAGAAAAAAAAGAGAAAGAAAAACATCATTCTGGCTGACCCAGGATTATTTGATATAATAATGTCGACACGGAGAACGAAAAAGCAAGATGCAGCACAACAAACAAACGGAGGCTTGTTGTACTGTGGAAGACAAGGAGGACGTGGCTCAGGGGATAATTATTAGTGGGGAGAATTACAGGCTCATCCATGGATGACATGTAAGCAGCAACGCACTCAAATGTTTACAACATTCACTCAACTGCGATGCTATCGTACCTCTGTGTAATACTCCAGCTATTGTTCTGATTTATACGCCGACATTCACGATGTCTATAGCAACGCAATAACTGTGCGGGTATACTGATGATAGCGGCATCCCAACGTCACCAAACAGCAGAGTCCGGAGAAGCAGTGACATGATGCCCCCCCACCCCCCCCCCCCCTGACAGAAGAGAGAGAGGAGAGCTAGCTCACTGGGCCCACGCCCAAACATTAGCATTGTGATGTTGATGGTTGAGATGGTTGATTAATGTGCACCGTCCTTGTTATTAAATAAACAGGATGAATACACAAAATATATTGAATAAATTATAAAGTGAACCCATCTCCCCTGCACCAGCCTGCTCATTAGAATGCATGAGGAAAACGATGTTCTGATTGCGACAAGAGTCACTCGTTAAGTCATGTTTGCCCCCCCTTGCCAGAGAGGCCTCACTCCCTGCACGCTACCCCCCCCCCCCCCCTCCGCCCCAGCACGCTTTTACCCCGCTCGTACCTCCCACACGCCCCGCATCCAAATCCCTCTCTCCCTGCACTCACTCCTGCTAAACGTCCCCCCCCCCCCCCCCCCCGCCCCTAAACATTAGCCCTTTCTCTGAGGATGTCACCAGCAAACCACTAACCCTCCGCTCACCTCGGCTCTCCCCCACCGCCACACCACCACACCTCCTCCTCCTCCTCCTCCTCCTCCTCTGCTGGGATCTGTGTCATCATTTTAATTAATTTCTAATCAGGCGAGAGTAAACTAATCAGGGGAGGCGTTAACCCATTCAATCCGGGAACGCATCTCTGTCATTTTTAGATTTCTTTGGCTATTCAAGAATAGCAGATCTACAAGCTCATAGTGCCGCGCTGTGTGTAGATCTGCTATTTTTGAAAAATATATATATATATATATTTAAAAAAAATATATATATTTTTTAAAGCGAACATTTGTAACTCAAATCTTTGCTTCTGGGGGTACCTGGAACAAAATATTTACAAATGTTCGCTTTAAAAATATATATTATTCAAAGATTTGCAAGCAAACATTTT